>NW_006800175.1:647142-677813 GCF_000485575.1 Poecilia formosa
ATGGATCTGAATATTTTGTGTTTTACTGAAAAATTTCCAACCTAAGAAAATTAGTTTGCCAAATTTATTTCAAGTTTGAATTGCAGTTGGGTAACACAAAAACAGACCGAGGACCACAAATGGCCCCCGGGCCAAATGTTGGACACCCCTAGCTTAGAAATAACTTCAATTAAATGTCTGTGTGGAGACTTGCAAGTTAATGTTCACAAACTCTCACCAGGGGATGAAAACAGTAATCAGTTAACTTGTAAACAACCTAGAGATTGATGTCTGCAGCAGGATAAAAAAGGTCAACATCTGTTCATCGGTTACAGTTGATCTAACGCCTGGAGGCTCCAGATCGCCTTGTGTTGGAGTTCAACTTCACCTGTTGTGTGAGTAAACCTGTGAGTGTGTTGCTTTCAACATTAGTAGAATTAACTGCCCCAAACCTGACTACAGGTCGCAGAGAATGAATAAGAGAAGATGTTCATGCACAAAGCTGAGACATGGAGGGTTAAAGATGTTTCACCTGGTTTTGCTCAGTTTAGAGAGGAAATAGCCTTCAGTGTCTCTGCTGCAAATACAGAATTAATTGCATGCAAAACCTGAAGGAAAAGAAAGATTTTACATTGCAAAGAAGAGGGAAAAAAATTGTGATTTGTAAAAAAGAAAAAAGTATCTTTAGAGTGAGAGTGACTTAATAATTGTGGCTTTTATCTGCCGTCTTAATCACTGTTGTAGAGGCTGCGAGGATAAAAGAGCCTCATTGATTTTCCTTGGAGAATAAAAAAAAAAAAAAAAACTCAAGCCAATATAATTAAGGTTTAAAAACTAAACTCCAAAGGCCCATCAGTCTTGACACTTTTCAAGGTTCTCAAAGCTCTTGCTTATGAAAAGGCCTTTTGACAGCACAGTAGAGGAAATTAAGTGAACAAAGACGACACACCACGGTTCAGATTCAAGGAAAAGTGATTGTTTACACGTGGAGCGCAAGGATGAGAGAGATGGCCCCATGAATTGTAATCAAACTACACCTTGAATGAATAGAAAAAGACCCCGAAAGAATGTACAAACCTTAATGTGCCTTATGTGAGTTGTGTATAGTGTCCTGCATTCAGGGGAAGGGAGGGACAGGACCTTCTGATAGGGGAGTGGATATTTCAGAGTCCTCGGTCTGAATAATGCAGTGGAATAATGAGGTGGGGAGCAAAGGCTGTACCCCAGGGCTTTGACCATCTCTGTGACCTGATTATGTCAGGAAGTGTCAGCCACCAAGACGCTACAAAAGCACAGAGCATGCCGTCAAGTCCATATCCTCAGTGATCTGTTCCCAGCGCTCCAGGCACCTTGTGAGCCAGAGAAGTCCATACTGTCTCATTAGCCATGTTTAGGATCAAGCTCTCCTTCTCGGACAATACTTCCCTACAAGGTCAAACCAGTGAACGCAGCCCCGAAAGGTCTGATTTAAAAACAATCAGTTTACATGTGTTTTATCACTCTAAAACGTCTCAAGCTGGATTAGTGTCGTTTTGTTTTTGCAAAGTCGACATGATGAGGACAGTGCAAGTGTAACACAATAAAGCAGCGGTTATTATAAATAACAGAAAGTGGCATAAAAGGGCACAATGTCCACACAGTCCCGCTTTAATGTGAGCACTGTGCACCTGAGATAAGATGATTCATTAGATAGAGCCGAACAATGACAAGCATCATCGTTCAAGCCTCTGGCTACTGATGGAACAATTTTGCAGCCACCCTTAAATATGACAAGGTCAGCGTTTTACTCCGACAGGCGCATGCGGTTAAGAGAGGGAAGGGTTTGTTTATTCCCAAAATGCTTAATATATGGAGAGGTGGCAGCCGGACTGTGGACAAACAGCTTCAAGGCAGCACAGAGACTCGCTGCGAGAAATCAATGAGGAAAGATCAGGAATACAGTACGGATGGCTCATGTTGAGCTGGACGGTAATAAAGTGCTTTAACTGTTTTATTTAAGAAGTATTTACATTTCCTTGTAAAACTGAACTTTTTCACGTTACAAAAAATATTTTATTGGGATTTTAAGCGACATTCTAACGCAAAGGAAGGAAAAAGATACATGACTTTATTGTATTTTTTTTTACAAATAAAAGTGTGAAAGGTCAGCTTGTATTTGTATTCAAGTCATTTTACCTGGACATCAATCCAACTGTGCATTATTTGGTACCTAGAAGTCAGATGTATATAAGGAACACTAATCATTTCCTCCTGGATTCTGAATTTTTCTTGTAATTGTTTTTTTCTTTACAATAAAAATCACTGATTTTTTGGTGCTACTTTTATTTTTTTTCCCCTCATTGAAGCCCTTCCAAAATCTACATATAGAAAAAAAACTGATAAGAAAAGAAAGAAACTAACAGACTGGTCAGACAAAGATTTTTATTTTTAAAGAACTTAGGCAGATTCATTTTTGATTACCATATTGATCACAGCTTGAATTTGAGAAATACTGCCATCTGCAGGTGGGAGTTAGCATCACTTGAACCCAATGTTTTTCACCATTTTTGCGGAAAATTTTCAATGAACTCAAAACTATGCTTTAGAGCAAAAAGAAAAAGTGAGGATTTGTGCATTTTTTTGTGAATTTTGACAATTACAAAATTGTGAAACATATAAAGGAATTGACAAGTTTAAAAAAAAAAAAAAAAAAAACAATAAAAACCAAGAAAATGTAACTGACAGGTCAGGCTTCAAAGAGAAAAGCAGCGAAGAGGCCTGTGCTAACTCTGGAAGAGCTACAGATGTTCACAACTCAGGAGTCAAGGCTAGATTTAAAAAATTTATCATTTGTATAAGAAAATTATTTGGGTGAATTTCGTTCAAAATGCTTCGCCAAGTTTAATAAATTAGATGAAACTAATTTGGGTGCAGCAAAGTTGGCTTTTCAGTAAAAGTGTCTGGATAAACATGGTTCTACTTATTATAAAATCTTGGTTATTTATCATCTTTGAATTGCATTTGGGAATCACACAAAACCAGCCCTAAGGCTACAAAAAGTCCCTGTGCTGCACTTTGGACACCCTGGCTTAAAAGCAACTTCAATAAAAATTCAACATTTTTCATCCGCTTTGCAATTACTCACTTCTTTAAATGACTCATTTCAATAAAAGACCAATAAAATACAACAAGGCTTTGGATTTTTTTAATTAAAAAATGTGCAGAAGTTCAGGGGCATATTTTTGTACGACTCTATAATCGTTGTGTATTACACTTACCTGTCCTTGTGCGTTTGTGACAAGCTGCCCGGTGGCTCCTTGCAGGTTTGACAGGGTGTTGCCGAACACCTGAGAGCCAGCGATGGACCCCATGGCGGCTGCTGCCGCCACCGCTGCCTGGCTAGCCAGGGGGTTCAGCTGCAGAGGGCAAAAACATCATTTATCAGAAAAACATCTGCTCTTTTTTATCACATATTTAGACTACAATACAAGTTCCCGAGGAGGTTAGCAAACCAGCTTCATACTTCTGTTTTGCTCCCCAGGACAGAATAAGCGAACTGCTACAAGGTCCAGCAGAGAGGGCCACGCAGTTTATCAAATGTTTCCCAGAGGTTGGTGCTCCTGGACCCAGTGGGAGGCTCCAGGGTAGGGAGGAGCAGTGAAAACTGGAGGGAGGCTGTGAATAAGTGGCCATTTTACCACTCTAAGTGCTTTCTCTGGCCTCTGGGGCTCCCCACGGGCCGAGTCTAGTCCTTCGACACGCAGCAATGGCCCACCCGCTTGCTGCTCTCACAATAGAGCCAGGCAGCAAGGCTATGCATCACCGTATCGTCTGTCGCTTCAATAAACTTCGACTAAGAAATCCTCCTACTTCATAAGACTCTAACAGAGTGATACTGTTGAGGCAGAGGAAGGTTAAAATGACCATCTGCACACTGCTGTAATGGACTCATCTGGTTTGGCCTGTGGTGGCGGAAAGAGACTTCTTGCATTGAGAAGAGGCTGTAGAGCCCGCCACATTGCTCAGATTGCCCATATAAATCAAGCTAACCACTTATTAGGGGGCTGAAAATGCACTGCTGATTTGGTTGTACCGCAGTGGAGCGAAGCCTTATTAGGCTGAGTAAGTAGATCAAAGACTAAGAAGAGAAAGCAGACCTCCCGATTACTCAATAGAATAAAGAAAACCACTGCTTTCCGGCTTGCTGCTCGTACTGGTTGCCTACTTAACTTAACTGGGATGACTGAAAAGTCCAAACATGGTTCCAGCTTTTCCAAACTCTCTGCATTCTGCTGAGAATTCAGCTTTCTTCAAAGATACAGATGCCATTTATTTTTTTTATTTTATCCCACCACCATATATTATTACACTTTCTGAAATCAAATGATGAAAAAATGCCACAGAGCGATCAATACTTTTTCATTGACAGTAAAGGTTAAGCACATTAAGAATGACACTGCATTTGTCTTATGAAATCATATTTCATGTTGGTGGCCTCAAATTGGCCGTGATTGATATTGCCTCCTCTCGTCTGAAAGTCATCCAGTTTTTCCTCAATAATCGCAAGATTGTCTTTTATGTGTTTCAGTGGACGCCCTTCGGGAACCAAGAACATCTCGAATGTTGAGACAAAAAACCCTCAAATCTGAGTCATTCTGTTTTCTGTGCAGAAAGTAAAACTATGGTAAACTGTTAATAACTCATCTTACTGGGGTTCAAAAGCAGAAACACCAGACATTGATGTTCAAAGCAAAGCTCCAAGTTTATCACAGATAGTTTTTTCCCACTGAACTGAAACCACACAAAAAATCACAAGCTAAATTATGAAGTTGCATCAAAACTAACATGTTGATATTATTTGGTGCTTAAACTATTAAAACAGTCAGCACTAAGTAATTTTAGGGATATAATGTATTTATTAATTTCAGCTACCTGCAGGCGGTTCTGGTCCCTAACAACCACAAATTCTGTACTGCAACATCCAAAATGTCTTTGGTTAGTGTGGTAATGCATAAACAATTCGTGTGACACCTGGTATTATTTTAATGCACTTTAAAGTTACCTGATTTTTAGAATATATGTGGTATTGATTATGGTAAAGCATTGAACTCCTACACTGTAATCATGACAGCATCTCCTCATTTAAATTCTGAATTGACTGAAACAGATAAATATCCTTTTCCTACAGAGCAACATGCTGAGAAGTTTTCTAAGGAGTGATCACATGAAACTCAGTATTTTCTCCTCTTTTCTAAACATAAATTAAAACTGCTGGTTAGCGACTAAAGGAGCTATGTTGGTGAGAACACTGGACTGTAAATGTTGTGAAAGAGGAAGGAAAGCCAACACGCTCAGTTAGGCAGAGTTAAACAGAGGCCACATATCAACACACTGATAATGTGATCTGCTCAGGCGAGCACAGCCAGAGTCCCCCTGAAAATCTGCTTTTCTCTGTGTCATTACATGAGTGATAGGTTGTTGGAAAAGCCTTCAGATTGATTTGAAATATTATCATCACGTTTCATTCAATGATAGCCCTTCCAGGTGCTCTGTTATTCTGGTAAATCTTGGTGAAAAGAGAGCAGGATTCGTTGCTTCATCTCTGGCGCAGCGTAATATGGACGGCGGTTAGGAGGAGAGCCAGGAATAAGGAGAGGCAAGGCTGTGCTCAACACCTAAACAGGTGATTTTCCACCACGGTGACTCCTCTCAACGCCTCGGCAGGAGGCACAAAATGACAGAGTTGGGCTTGTATTTGTACTGATTGCATGTGTTGGAGGAGATAAACAGCGATCTTCCAGTTTGTGGAGCCTGCATGTTAACGATTGTGTTTCTTTTCATTCACTGTGAAAAGGCCGTGAAGAGGATTTTTGGCTGTTCAGACCTCTCTGGACAATTCCTGTTAAGATCACAGACAATTGCAGAATACATCGATGACATTTTGTCCTTTTGTATAAAGAAATAGAGGCTGGACTGAAAAATTGGCTAGAAACTTAAATGAGGTTAATTTTAGTTTGATCGGTGGGTCAAAGACTCATAAATCTGATTGTCGGATTAGTCAATATACCTTAATAATAACTAGTGGCTGCACCAACAGAAACATGCTTCAGTGTGGAAGTGATTCCTGAGGGAAGAAAAAATTGTTTCAGTTACAGTGAGGTGTTTAAAATGTGGTTAGTGGAAGCACAGAGATGAAATAAGTTAACTGAAAGAAAGCTAGATTTCAGGTTTTTCTATGTATCCCGATATATTCAAGATATGTGAGAGAACAAGATTTCCAGCAGATAACGAGAAGGCTCTACAGAGACTTGTACTAGAGAGTACAACTTTGAGTGCAACTAAGTTGTATCGATCAACCAATATTGATTAGAAGATCAGTTCCACAACTGATTTTTAATTAAAATCGATTGTGAAACATGCTAGGTTTGGAAATTCTTCAGGATTTAGGAAATCCTGCTAACAGTCACAAGAGTATTTCTTATAATGCTAGCCACATTAACTGCAGTAATCACTATTAAAAGCGCTAAACTTTAAATTAAATTCTGTTACAATTTTCTTTTAAAATAATAAAGATGTATCTAGATATAATCTGCAAGACCCTGTCTGACAGTTCACTCAGCGTGATTGCCTCTGCTCCTGACATCAATAGTTATTGAACAATAAGGCAAGAAAAAAAACTTGCCATATTTATATGAAAATATAAGAGCAGTCCTGCTCTTATATACACATGTAAACTTTGGCAATGCAAACCAGCATGTTTTTGGATGGAACTGGACACCTTTGGTTTCAGAGGAATGTAAAATGTATTGACTTTAATCATCAAAACTGTGTCAAAGTGGACCCAACACATCAAATTAACAGGCAGTACCACTCTTGTTGCTCCTTAGGAGGAATGTCCTTCATCTGGAACAACATGGAAGCTTTCCCAAACCCATCCCGGCCCACCATCCCTGTCTCCTCCCTGCTCTTTCCCACTCCAGAGTGAATGTAATCAGCTGTGACATGAGAAAACACGTTCTCTGTCTGTCAGAACTCTGCTAGTCCTCTGCTGACAGTCCTCTACTGACTCTCCTTCTCTAAACCCCCCGATCCTCCACTCCACTCCACCCAGCACACACACACACACACACACACACACACACACACACACACACACACACCTAACCGCCTTCCCCTCCTCACGTCCGCTGTGCTTATGAACATCAAAATGCCATTAGGCCCTCCAAAACACCTCTGGTCCCCTGGTTGGCGGGGCTTCACACTGAAGTTGTGCACTCCGAACCCCGCGAGCTCTGACTATTGCTCACCGGTGGGCCTCAGCTCCGGCCGCTGTGAGAAAATAAAACCCAAAAAGAGCCATTCTGGAGGAAAAACACAGAGAAGTGAAAGACAGATGGAACAACTGGGGCAGATAACACCCGGCAGAATACAATAACGCTGCGTCGGGCGACAGTTGGAGGTTGTAATTGCTTAAGGCAGCGGAGAGGGATGTGGTGTGGAAGTGGAGGGGGCTGAGCTGGCATGTCGGGTGTTATTGGAGTGATGTCATATGAAAACTCCAGAATGACAGCTAGTTAACAGAGGGAGGTTTGGCTAATCAAATAAAATGCATTAACTCCAGGAAATGGCCGTGGCGGTCAGTCTCAGAAATGGCCGTGTCTAATGAGGTAAAATGCAAATGAAGGAGGAGAGGAGTCGTGAAAACGTTTAAACTAACTATAAAGGGATGATGGAGTGCAGGACAGTGGTCGTCAATCTCCCCACTCATTACCTTCATGCGAAATTAACCGGAGCTTTAATCATTACATAAAATCAGCTCCGGCCCATTTGTTGATAATTGTAAAGGAACACTGGTTCAGAGTGAGTCCTTTGTCATCAATCACATCCTGCAGCACATTTCCTATGGTTAGGGAACATTGCAGGTAAAAATATGAAACATACCACACTATTCTCCTACTGGGGAATGATCTATAATGTTTAGCTGTTTCCAGATGTATTAAATCTGAAACTACTTGGTGATTAAGTATCCACAGGAAAGTGCTGACCATTTCAGCCTCATGAAGTGACATATCTGGTGCAGTTATTTCTGTACTACATTGGCGCTGGGTTGGAAATCATGGCAGGAACCACTGTAGCAGTAAATTTACTACTGCTCCGGCTATGATTATAAAGTAGCTACAAGGCTATGTTTATAGTCACAGTGAGAAAATGAGTCTTGAGATCACACTGTGGTTAAAATATGAGGTGTATTAACATTTTTCAGCCTTTGTGCCCAGTATGTCTTCTTTCAACCAGGCTGATTACATTCCATTTCTTTTGATTTGGGTGGAAATGGCGTCCCTTCTCACTCTGCTGCTGTTTGACATATAAATATAGCATTTGAATGACTTTAATATCCTTCTAATCAATGTCCAGTGATCTTTTGATGTCCTCAATTCAATATAGGAAGGGTCATCCGTGCCGCAGCTTTATAAACACAATAAAGGTAAATGATTACTCCCCTCTGTGGTGTCCAAAAATACAGCCAGTAATGAAGAGAAATGGTGGAGTTTGAGGAGGAGGCCTGTCATGTGTCATTGGCCGATTCTAAGCTCGAAGATTAATCACGAGAGAGGGGCTCTGTGGCTAAGATGTGGTCACCCTTGATCGATAAATCCACCACACTCTCTTCCCTCCTCCTGTGGTTCTCTGCTTCACTGTCTCTCTCTTTATCTCCAAAAATACACCTCAAGCTAAATCAGCATAATGCCATGTACAGTGAAAAGTTTTCACACACACACCTCATGGTAATGAAAGTCGTACTATTTTTGTCTTTTAGTGATGTATGTTAACTTTTTTTCCCCCCGAAGTGGAACAATTTTAAAACAGCTTCAGAGATTTTGAAAAAGTACGTGCACATATTCCCACTTTCATTGAGTTAAACGTTCCTTAGTTGTACCTCAAGCATGCTCTTTTTAACAAACTTCTGGTTTTAATTCTGGCTGGGTATTTGGCAAAACTTAAATTTAACAGAGAGGATTCTTTTCGTAAGTCTGTAGCTTCCCACAAAAACAAACTAAACGCCTTCTGGCCACAATAACCAAAGGAGTCAAAGTGACAATTTCAAACATCAAGCCTGCATAATGTATCGCAAATATACCGTCATCAAAACATCACAAAGGAGTGTTTGGACTGCAATGATTGTTGGCGAATATATTTTACGTGTTATGAACTTGCATTTTCATGATAATGTAGTATTTAGCCACGTAGGCAGAATCTCAAAACAGCCAGCAGATTTTCATACTGGACACCAATGAAAAAGAAAGAACATAAGACACATAGTGACGTTGCCATCGCAATATTTACTAATATAATCGTAGGACTTTTTAATATCATGAAGCACCTAACAACTTTCAAACACAGATAAAATTTATACTCGTAGCATTCACAAAACAAGGTAGAAGAAGTGCAGGTTAAATGTCAATAAAATGTTAGGAGAGCAGCATAACTTGAGGTGCTATTCAAGTAATTGTTTTAACATTGCAAGGCAAGAAAAATATTGCAGTCAGGTATTCCAAAATTGTGCAGCACTAATTAGAGCTCTGCACAATTTTGTGCAGAGCTCAAGCAGAGCTCAAGCATGGTGGTGGCAGTATTATAGTGTCTGAGTGAAACTGGTGCATTGAAATCAGCAGCAAGATGTTTTTAAACTGGACCTGTTTTTAACTATCAGCAGAAAATCATCATAATTAACATTACGGCTTCAAAACATCAGTCTGTGTGTAATTATTTAATTAATTTGTTTCACTTTTTCAATTCAGTTACTGAGATGGATGAACTTTTCAATATTCTAACATGATTATCATGACTTTAATTTTGACCTTGTGTGGATTACAGAAAAAGCACAATAAGTTCAAACGTGTGCCCAGTTCTAGTCAATATTATTGTCAATCCACCAAGAAAAACAAATGATGCAAATAAATCATTGAAAGCTCAAGGTAAAGATAACTCTGCATTTTATTACTTCCCAATTTGAGGCATGCAGTTTAAGAAAACATTCATCCTATATTCTATTTGAGTCTCTTGACCCTGTATTTCATACAGGGAATGAGGGAAATAAAATCAATAATCAGATATTAACAAGACAGAAATAGGAAAATGCTGTGAACAAAATAAAACAGCTTTGGTCGAGTTCTTAAATCAAATAGCCCTCTGTAGATTACAGGAATATATACCAAATCCAACCTCAGTTTAGCCCAGCTAAGACACAACGAAGAAGAAATTCTGATAATATCCTCCAGAGACCACAAATGGGACTTTTGACTTGGTCTACGAGGAGGGCATAATGTAACAACATTGCATTAAAAGGGTCTTTTTACAGCGTGGCGGTGCAGCGCGGCTGTATTCCTTGTGTGAGCCCGGTGCTCTGTTTGCGGTCACTAATGGGCATCAGAAATTACAGGCAGTGGAATCGCGCCCCGCGGGGGGACTGGCCTCCTCAGCGGAGCGGAGCACTTAGATGGTGTCTGAAAGGCTGCTGGAGGAGAAAGGGGGGAACTCAATGTCACAGCCCTGCCTCATAATTAAAGAAACCCTATTCCTTATCCACTGTTAGGTGAGCCCTGGCTCGGTGCTTCATCTGAGGGCTCCCATGTGGGCGTCTAATGCGAGTTGCCCCCGGTGTGCATGTGGGCTGATCGGGGGAGCTTTGCCTTTCTGCTGGGTGTCGGAGCTGGAAGCCCTCTGCCCATTTCCAGAGTAATGGAGCTAGGTCTATAAGAATCGCAGACTTCAGAAAGTGAAGGAAGTATCAACTGTGTGATGACTGAAAGCCCAACAAACCCAGAAAAGCCACAAAGTAAGTGGAAGGTGCAAAGTAGGAGCCATTTTAAAAGTGAAAGTGCCTTCAGAGTTGCCACAACGATGAAATATGATAAATTTAAGTTTCTTCTTATTTAGAAATTCAAGGTTCATCGTTGCTTCTTAAGTCTGTAGATTTTCTCCCTGCCTAATCCCTCATTTGAAGTAAATAAAAGTAGTAGAGCTGTCATGGTCAGGTTGTTTTCCTCATCTAGCTCCCATGCTTTATAATTATTCATATGAAATGCGGTGCTGTTGATGGGCAACAGTCTTATTTTCTGCTTCAGTCAACAGTGCACATTTGTATTTCTAAATTGTGCAGCGCTTGTTATGTAAGGCAATTTTCTGCCTTCTTAAGAGCCAGATCTGCTGTGCATTAATAAGAGTTGAGCTGAGGGGTCCTGTTCATGCTCTACCCCACACAGCCACAGCAAAACGCAGCTGCTTTCACTCAGATATACATGCATACATATATATCCATATATATTCAAAATTTATGAGAAATGTCTGGATTTAAAACAGGTGTTAATCTGGATAATACTTAGCATGTTTGGATGTCTTTATTTCTGCTTCAGCTTTTCCAAGTCCTAACAAATCAAATTCATCTCCCCCCCCCCAAAATTTAAACAATTTTTATTTATTTTTTCATTTTAGGACTCCTTCATGCTTTGATAACAAAATAAACTTTTCCAAACTACAATTTTTTCTAAAGTATAAATGCTAACCGTGTGATGGACTGGTGACCTGTTCAGGGCGCCAACGCCCTGCGTTTTTTATTTTTTACAACTACAGATGTTTCACACCAGACGGACGGGACTCCTCCCTCCCAACCAGCTTAAGTGACTCCATTTCCGCTGACATGCTGCAGTGTGAGCCGCAGCGTCCACATTTGAGCATGTCATTTTAATTTCAATTTAATACCCAGCAGAACAATCAGCGGCCGTTTCGCTAAACTACATGAACACTGCGTTGAGCTGGAAAATCAATGAATCGACGCGTGGGGCTCATTTACCGCACGTGCTATTACAATGGAAGAAACACCCACCACCCATAAAAAAAAGACATTTGGAGCAAATTGGAGACGGGATATATTAACGGTAAGCAGCAGGAAACAAAAGTAGCAGAGATGGATCTGAGATTTGAGGAGGGAACAAGGGGAAAGAGGGGTTGAGGGCGGGGCAGGAAGATGGCAGAGAGGTGAGGAAAAGATAGAGAGTGCACACTGCCAGGCCTCTGAAAGGCTGTTGTAGTTGGCAGCAGCTGACCTTGGTGACGATGGCTTTTCACCAGAGGCTTCTAATGAAGGCTGATTGCCGGGGAATAGTGAGGGAGCCACGGGAAGGAGAGGACAGAGAGGGAGGGGGGAGCGGGAAGAGGGCAGGGAGAAAGAAAAGGATGGAGGAGAGACTCAGGTAATTGCAGCACTTGTGGGTTGAGGCCCCGCGGTACTGTGATGTCGGGGTGCAGCGGGGAAGAAGAGAGATGTCTGTGGACACTTTGGTGGTAAATTGTGGAGCACGGGGATAGGAGGCAGGCCCCTAGGCTGTAATTACCCCTATGAGTGTGCGGATTGAGAGTGGACAGGCCTGGTGTGGCGCTCTGACAGCGATCAAGGAGACAACTGTGAGGAGGAGAGGGACAGACGGCAGGAGTCTGACAGACGAGGAAGACAGGACGCCTCCACCTCCGCCTGGCCCCCAGAAAACCAGCCAGGCAGACACTGGACCGAGGTCAGAGGCTATTAGTGAACACACAACATGCTGGTGACAAGACAACTATGACAAGAACAGCACAGCTCAGGGTTCCTCCACATTTTTCATTACACATCTCCACATCATTTCTGACTGAAATTTCTATTTTTTCCTGCATTTTTTTTAAAGAAAACCCTGGACATTTGGGCTTGATGATAAACTTTGAGCCTTCCTGAAAAGCACATGAGCTTTATAATCTGTAAGTTCTCTAACTAAATAATGAAAAACCCAATGCTGCAATTGGCTTCATGTTTTCAGGGTGGTATGGGGTGACTGCTGCAGCATCTGGACCAACTTACATCAGCTCTATTTTAAGATCTTTAACTCCCAAGACTTGTACATTAAGAAACTGAACCCATGATTTTCAAACCAGGCTGCCTTCACTGGTATTCAGAAGAAAATCTGCATGAACAATTTTCATACAGATTTGGCTGGATGAAAAATAATTAAAAGATTATTAATTAATTATTAAAAAAGCATCATCAGATGATTTTATCTATTAGAAAATGGAAGAAACAAAATCATTTGACAAAAAATCAAGGATTTTTGCAAATGTAACTTTACTTTTTCCACACTTATCCATGCCTGGAAAACAATAAAAGCAAATTCCAGACTTTTCCAGACAACCTAAGAGTTCTGAGTGGAAGAGCACATAATGTAATGTGATGAAAAAATAAACTAATTAGATTAGAGAGGGATTCTGGGGCTCCACAGGATGGCGTAGCAGGGTCAGGAGGGCCTGGGCACACTCGCTGGAATAAGAGATTTGATAGGCTGGCCTAAGCTTCCCATTGCCACGGATCAGTATGTACTGCCTCCCCTTTTCCTGCCTGGGCTGATGTAACCCACTGGAGTGGCAAATTACACCAGACCTACAGCTGTAGCCCGACATTATGATTAATTTGATCAGTAATTTCTCCTGTTTTTCATTTTAATCGCCGCGACCATTCTGCTGTGGCAGGTCTTTCAGATCTAATTAAGATCAATTCCGGTGTAACAGACTTGGTGCGCCTTTACCCCGTCAAATCCCTGAGCTCTCCGGGCGTGGAGAAAACCCGCAGCTCCAATCAATCAACTTCCAGCGAAATCCAGCGCGCTCCTGCAATCAGCCCATTAACGCACTTAAGCAAATTTCATAATCCCCCCCTCCGTGCCTCCTTTCATGTCTATTTGTCATCACTTTGGTGGCTACTTCAGGCAGCCACAGACTGCATCCAACATCACCTTACACGTTAGGGAGAGAGAGTGAGACGGGGGCGGCGTAGAAAGTTAAATCCTTCCTCCATTTAAGATAATTAGCTGCAGTAATCTAAGGCCAGACCTTATTGACATGATCTGTTGTGGCAGGATTTGTATTCTAACAAGCATATTAATGAGGAAGGTAATGAGTTTTGTCACACAAATTAAAAAACAGAAAAAGCTCAAGGGATGTAATGAGTGCTTCGGATTTTCTCTGTGCGAGTTTACAAAGAGCATCACACACCTCCCCTGAGAAACGAGCTACAATGAGACATTAATTGGAACATAATGAATGTTTGTCTCTAAGCAGCTTGGCATTATGTTTGCAGCAAATAGTTAAATGGCTGAGTGATCCTACTTGTCTGGATAATAACAGCAGGAAATAGGGGTGTTATCATTGTATTATGGTAATTACGACTGCACTTTAGCGCACAGGCCAAGTCCTCTGGGTGAAGAATGAAAACCGTGAAAATGCCCTCCTCCGCTGGGTTTATTTTTAACATTTTAAACCATAACCAAAAACTGGTAGCTGCTTAGAACTGCAGCTGCAGTTAAAAGGCAAAGGTTATTACTAGAGCATAATAATGTGTGGGTATCAGTTTAAATTAATATGTTCGTGAGTGGCGTTAATGTTTTTTTGTACATCTCCATGTCGTCATTAAATGGGGCTATATTTTGGAGTCAAACACATTGTATTTAGCTTCTTAATGCAGAAGATAGTGGCAACTTTTTCCTGAAAAGGCAAGAGTATAGGGATGACTGTGTGTTTACACTGCAAAAACACAAAATCTAACCAAGTATTTTTGGTCTAGTTTCCAGTGCAGATATCTTAGTACACTGAAAATAAGACAAAAACTCACCAGTAACCTTTCAGCTTTTTATTATTATTAAGAAACTGACTTAAAACAAGCTCCTATGTTCTGATAAAAAAGTTAGACTTGTCTTATTTGAAGTGTACTAAGACATTTGCACTAAAAACTAGACAAGAAATGCCATGAAAGAGTTTGTGTTTTTGCAGTGTTGAAAGTTGAAGAAGTCATCACTTTGGTGGCTACTACAGGTGAGAACTGCCACCCTCCACAGGCCTGGTTCAATTTCTAGATGCCTGAAGGTGCCACATTCATCTACTCAAAGTATTCATGGTATAGTGTTCCAGAGATGGACATGTTTTGATGAGAAATGTGAAAAATCAAACCAAGATCAGAAGGAAAAGACTTTATGAAGCTGCTGAAGGAGACTCATTATTCACAGTGAGGTTAGTCCTGTACCAACATGGGCTGAAAGGAAACTCGGAGAGGAAGAAGCCTGGAGACATGTCTTTTGGTCTGATAAAACTAAAATAATAAATATATTTTGCCATAATGACCAACTTTACTTTTAGGATGGAATCTTGTGAATACCACACCTAGTGTGAAGTTTGGGGGTGGCAGCATTATGCTGTGGGACTGGCTTGTTGTGAGTAAAATAATCTGCAAGTGGAACTAGCACTTTTGTTAATCAAATGAATTATTTATTTAAACCAAGCTCTAACGACTTGCTGAAAAGTCACAAGCTAGTTTTGTCTTATTTCAATATATTTGCACTAGAAAATAGATGAAAATACTTGGTAAGATTTGTTTTTTTAATTTCACACTTAATTATCCAAGACTTTTATCACTGCTTATTTTGGGATTTACAATAAATACTAAAATCTACAACTTCAAATAAAATCAGTGAAATTTTTTTTGATACTTTTTGGATTAAAATTAATAGCTTAGATCAATGAATTAGTCGATAATTTAATCAACACCAAAAAGTCATCAGTAGCCTCCCTATGTAGGACTAAGCCTCTACTCTGAGTTTCCAATCATTGACCTAAATGTTGTCAGGAGGTGGGGCTGCAGGTTAAATTTCACTGCAGCTTTGAAAGTGTCCTGAGGCCGCGGCCTGTCCTTCAGCGAGCCTCTTGCTGGGTGACACTCTCTTTGGCAATCGCAGCAATGACCCTGAGAAACTAAGCCTTTTATGACAATTCTGCCTCTCCCACACACAAACACACCCCATAATCCTATTTGATGAGGCAATATCTTAATGACACCTGATGTGGCCTCTTCACCCCCTAAAGGGAGGTCTGTCCTCTGTCATCATAATCACCCACCATGTTGCTTTTAAAAGAAAACCATCTCTAAAAAGCAAAGCATGTCAGGCAAAATTTCCTCAGGTGGATTCCAAGCACATCAAAAAACTCAGGTGCAGCTGGTGGACTATCTGCTTTTTATGGCTTTCTGCTTGTTCCATCGCAGTTTGAATGCGCTAATCTGTTATTTTGGTCACTCAGACTGGATGGTGCGTTTAGCGCGATGTAGCGGCTAGCCTTTGGAGCCCATTAAATCCAGAGGCTGTTTTTCCTGCTGAGTCTCACCAGGCCGTGACAGGGCCGGAGAGGGCTGCAAGGGGAAACAAATAGCCCAACTCATCCCAGCCATAAAGAAGCTCGCACCACAACCCAATAAGGGTCTGACGCTGATGAATGTGACCGGGGACGGAAAGGCGACCCTGGCCAGTTTCCACCAGAAATGAAACCACAGGGATATAAAATAGGTTATTATGGTCACACAGTGACAGGCAGACGCACAGCAGGGCAGAGATGGATGGACAGACAAAGTGACTAAAAAGAAGGCTGAGGAGGAAGAGCAGCAACAATTACAGGGCGGATTAGGCCTAAGGATTGATTACGTGAGGAACAGCAACATGAATATGTGGATCTTTGATTGTGAAGTTCAATATCCTGAAGTGGATCAACAACATGCATCGTCTACTAGATCCATATAAACACTCGGAGAAGCTACCACTCTCCACTTTAACAGGCACTTGACAAATAACTAGTGGGGAGTGAAGAGTTGTGTTTATTACTTGACAAAATTGAAACAATGACAATGATGCTATTCAGATGTTCACTTCAGTTTTAGAGAAAAGTTTCCTTTGAATAAAAATCACCTGTCTTTATAAAATTATTTCATACAGAAATATTTAATTTACTGCTGCCAATCTGCAGCGGCTCTAAGGAAAAAGTCAGGCTACAAGCTGCACAGTTATCAGTTATCACAGATAAATAAAAACACACATTTCTAAATATTTAATTAATGTGTCTAAAATCCACATTCTGAATATATTTATCATCCGATATTTACTGGAGAAATTCTAAAAAGCTTGCATCAATCACAAAAAAAGCTATGTAATAAAACAGTAATGCTTTCCTTAATTCTTGTTATTCAATAACATAACTCACATAAAATGGTTACTTTAAGTTTATCCCGACTTACCCACTACAACCAACATGTTAGTGGTTAATTGTCACTAATAGAAAGCGATGTCTCATGTCACTGTGTCCATATTTTTCTTTAGTCTAATGGGGATACCCTGATCAGCATTGTGTTCCCTGAAACTGATCTGAGTCACTTAAAAGTAGACATCTGTCAATACCAAAATCTGATACAACACTAAAGCTAATTTAACACTCAGAAGATGTAAAGTGTTATAAAATCACGTAGTACACTTAACCAATATGTTTTCTTCACAGTGACAGGAGTTTTTATAGGGTAGCTTTTTGTTTCAACTTGGTGTAACTTGGCACATACAGTAAAAACTCTTGTCTTATTACTAATGACAATATTTTGCTGTGCTTCACACTAGGCAGTTCCTTCCATTTTTGCAATTCTGTGATTATGGAAATTCACACAAAAACAACAGATTCTTCCCTTAATTAAAGCTAAAGCATAAATATGAGTATATTACAAATTTCATGCAAAAATGGTCAAAAATCTTGGGCTTAGTGTTGTATTTCTCACTGCCTCAGTTTTACTGGATGTCAAGTTATGGTCCATTATTGATATGGTGAGTATCAAAATCAAGCTTTATAAGTTATTTAAAGAATAAAAATGTTTGCATGTCCAATCTGTCTGTTATTTTTTCATCATCTTTTTTCTATATGTAGATTTTGGAAGGAGTTTAATGAGGAAAAATATATATTTAAATATTCCTAAAGTAGCATTGCAAAATAAATTATTTTAAATGCAAAAACAAAAAAAAAAATCACAAAAACAATCGTGAAATCCTAGAGAGACTTGTTAGGCTAACTTTAGCATGTTTCCTCTCTGTTTTGATAGGACTTGATGATAATTCAACCAGTACCATTTACTTGTCATTGCCTATTTAATCGATCGTGTTTTTACAAAACATGCTGAATAAGTTGCTCTCCTGTTTCACTGACGTAGCACTTTGCTTTGAACATTACACAGGTGAATGATCAGCATTTCAGCTGCTTTCTGTGCAGCATGGACAAATATTTGGGAAGCGGAGCAGGATGAGAGACAGGGAACCAACACAGTCCTTTTAATTTTAAGCATTATAGAAATTGATGAAATTGTGAAAACCCCCTGGATTGTTAGGGTTTCAATTAGACTATTAACATATTAACAAATTATTGTGCCAGGTCTATAATGCATCTTTGGAAATCATATACACAAAACTGCAATCCTTTTTAAAACTAGTCATGTATTTTGAGTCTGCACTGCTCCCTGGTGTTGTGGCAAATGTAAAAACACTCAGATAAGGTTTCTTCAGTGACTGCAATGTTACTGAAAAACCCTCAATTTGTTTGAACATTTTCTTTGTAGAAATTCAGATATTTATGTTTTTGGAGAAAGAGTTTTTTTTTCTGTAATTATTAATAGCTAGAAAATGTAAAACATAAATTCTAAATTTTGTAGGAAATTTGAAACATACCTGGTTTTGTTCTTAACATCAAAGCACGTACCAGGGTTCTTTGTAGCTTTGATAACAGCAGTCAAGTTGCATTTAAATAATGAAACAATGCTGTTAAAAGTTGAAAGTGGCTTTCTGTTTGTGGCACTGATTCTGCCATAAAACTAACATGCAGCGTTGTTTCATCAGTTTATGTAAACGATTTCACAACATAATTCACATCTAAAGTTTAGAAATGCAAACAAACAGCTGATTTGCTCACATTGTGGCCAATTTCATAAAGATTCCTGTTATAAAGCTATGAATGGATGAGGACTCACCGGCAGCGGTATGGGCGGAGTGACGGGGGAGGGAAGGCTGCGAGCCGGCGACTGGTTGGGCCGGTGTGGCGGGGACTGCTGCGGGTGTCCGGAGGTGGAGGAGCAGGTGGAACCTGGAGATGGTATAGAGGTGTGCTGCTGGCTGGGTGGGGTCATGTGATGCTGGGTTGGCAGCTGGTTCTGGGTGTGGGAGTGGGTCTGTTGGTGATGGTGGTGTTGCTGCTGCTGTTGCTGCTGTTGTTGCTGCTGCTGCTGCTGCTGGTGGTGGTGGTGCTGCTGCATCTGCTGGAGCTGCTGCAGGTGCTGGAGCTGGGAGTTCAGTGATGAGGTAGCTGTTGATGAAAAGACAGTGGGTTGATTTGTGCGTCAGATCTCAACTTTCACGCGTGCAGCACAACAAACTCAAATAAGCTTATACACTGACAACCTGAAAACAAGTGTTTTAGCACATAAAAAGGAAGACCTCATTATTTGAGGAATATTCCGACACCTCAGAAAGATGTGGAGGTGTGGGTGACCAAAGGTGAACAGTGAGAGACACATGTAAATTGCATGGAGCCACAACAAGGTCCTCCAGGGTTTTTAGCCTGCACGAGAGAGAGAGAGTGAATTTAATTTAGCAAGTTGGAGGACAAAGCCCTTCAGCCTGACTGATATAACTGCTCTCTCTGGAGCCAAAAGTCATCATTGTTATATGGAGAATGACACAATCTTTGGTTTAATGGCTTAAAACCTCATAAGAAAGAGACATCCATCTTTTCACAGAGAGTTCAGAAATAAACCCATTAACTAATTGGATCCAATAATAGCATTCCAGTAAAAAACTAACTTACTCACTTCAGTGCTTTACGTTTTGAAGTGGTTTCCGAAAAAAAGGTTAACCCTTGTGTTGAGTTCTGGAGCAAAACAGTGAATCTCCACATATTCACAGGTTTTTCTGTGGAACTAAACTACACTTTTTGTGCACAATGTTCACCTAGTAATGGATTTCTTTTTTGTCTAACATATCTAAAATATTCTAAAGTAAATGCATCTTGGGAAGCTGAAAAACCTTGACTGTGCCCAAACAGCTCAGCTCAAAGAATCCAGAAGAATCCAGAAAATGGCAGAGAACCTGAAAGTTCTTGGAATATAAAAGGTGAGATGATCCTGAACCTGTAAAGCTAATTTTCAAATTTATTACAGCTTCTCCAATGTAACTACCAAGTCAAGGGAGAGATATTCAAGTATTTACCAAGTCAAGTCAAATGACTATTAAGATTCTCTCATTGCATGCACACCATCTAATATGCCTTTTACTGAATGTAATGACTATACAAACATAAGAAGAGTTTTGAACAGCTGTGAAATATTTTAAAATATTTGTCAGGTTAGAAATATAAATATGCATACAAGACAAAAGCAGAGCTGTACAATGTCTCAAATCTCAGTTTTCACAGCAGTAGCAACTTGTGCATAAGATTGCGTGAAGCCAATATTTGGCAGTAGATTATATTTCCTGAATACAAAGTCCATATGCCAATTACATTTTTGGCCTCTTGAACAGACTTTTCATTACCCTTGATGCCAACACCTGATGTAAATGTTTTATGGTTGAGATGCTAACGCTCAGGAAGTGTGGTGGGGACACTGAAATGTAGAAAAAGAAAATATCACAGCTGTGTATTTTCCTGCACAAACATTCATTAATGTTTAATTTTAGCCAAAATGAAACACAAGTGTGTTTGTAATGACATACTCAACACCTGGCATACAAAAAAAATTAGAGCATTTTCTTCTCCATTCTCTGGATTTCTAAAATCATAAGGAAACTGTAGAGAGCAGCATTTAAAATTGGGAAAAAAATATAAGATTGCAACACTACTACTAAAATCTGCAATAATATCGATTACGATTTTCTTAAGCTTAACAGAAAAGTGGTAAGGCCATTTCGTCTTTCCTCTTTGATTGGGAATGATACCAATATCTTTATGTATCGCATTAATAAAGTTGATATTAAAATAAGCAAGCAAACACCGGTCTACTGAAGGTTTTAGCTCTGAAACTATAACCATCACAAACACATCACACCGTGTTTGTGATGACCTTCACACCGTTTTTGAAAGTCTGTTCAAAAGATTGACCCTGCATGACGGATTGAACAATTGATTGAATGAAGGTTTTTGGAAAATAAAAGCTTGGATGAGAGCAAATCTTACCTCTGTTATATGATATTTCTCAATATTATCACTGAAATTTCTGTAATTACATTCAATTCACCAGAAATGTTCCAACAAACCTTGGATCTCCTCTGCTATAACTATTACTCAGATTAATGGATATTTAAGCAAAAAAGTAGAACGGTATCTACTGAGTATAAAAAGATGAGGTTCAGTTTTCATAGAAACTACAAGATTGAAAGGATTCAAACTATCCCAGTAAAACAATGAAACCGAAATAACAAAATAGAACAATTTATGACCTTGTCTAACTAATTAATAAAAATATGTTGTGACTTCTATTAGTGGAGTTTATCTTTCTTTACCTGCAAAACCTCAGTGTAGAAACCTTGACTGAATGAAAAGTAGAGCCTTTATGTTGAACAAAACGTTCCTTCAAACAAAGATTCATAAAAACACGGCGAACAATCAGAACTAGGTCTCGCAGTTTAAAATAAAGATGGAGGAAGAAACAATAGCTCTGAAGAGCGCTTCTTAACATCTATTGATAAATGCAGCCTTGACAGTGCATAGTCAAGATTGCATACATACAGAATCAATGCACTTAAATAATTTAAGTAAGCTTGTCTCATAAAAGATGAATAAAACATCAGAGCAGACATGTCTTTGATTAGTGGGGTCACTTCTACTCCAGGACAGGCGTGGATGAACATTTGATGAAGATCAGATCTCTCCACACTCTGCAGAAGCTCAGCCGAAGGAAGCTGGCATCTCTCGGCCAGTAAACAGCGCACTTTTATATTTCTTCTACCTCCTGACACATTGACACCTCTCTCACACCCCTACCATGAATTATATATCAACCGTGCGAACAGCAAGAGTCCAATTCTCGCTTGAAATGTTGGGGCGAGTTGTCTTGCGAGTGCCGAGCCCCTGACAGGACCCGCTCTCTTCCTTTGCAACTTTGCAACGACAAAATGTTGAGACCCCCATTTAAAGACAGAGCGAAAGAGAACAAAGATGGAGAAAAACAAAAGGGGGCAAAATGAGATCTCTGTCAGAAAATTATTGAAACCAGACGAAGATCAAAGACGATTGAAGAATTTCCTGCGGCACCAACCATTACGCTGAGGAACAAGAGGCACAACAAAAGAATATGAAGCAAAAGAAAACAAATACAGAGGGAATATGGAAGAAGCCCCATGTGGCCTTATTATCAGGGCTACACTGCAGGTAACTATATTCTTTAACAGCAGTGCTTTATAAATTCTGTCATCTTGTTAAGACTGTCAGGACCACTGACCCTCCGCTCCTTCCTAACTGGCCAACTGGCATTCTGAAGCTCATTCTTTTAACCACGTCCGTCTGATTGCTCTGCTTGAGCACATAATCCAAACGGCTTGTCTCAGTTAATTGTTTGTGCTTCTTCCTCCAGCAGACACAGAGCTGAGGATGAGAGTTGGAGCTGCGCTTATAATGGAGAGAGGCCAAGAGGGTGCTGTGTTCCTATAGTGCTCATTATATCTCCCACTGCCTCTTTGTTGCGTTTCATATTCACCAGAAGTCGTGTGCTGCACCGCGAGTGGCGCTCCCACTTAGTCACCATGCCTGAGGTGGTGGAGGAGCAAGGGATTCTCTTTCGCTGTTGTCACTACTTGCCATATTTAATGCTTGTAATGAGGAGAGGGTGAGATCGCTCTGCTTCGTGATCAGATACAACCTGAACTGTGGCTTTTTGTGCCCCATTTAAATATTTAACAACAATCAGCTGAGACAGAAGCGTAAGGCCTCCAACCTTGCTGCTTTGAACAACCGTCAGCCATCCCTCTTTTATTTATTTTTTTTCTGTAGTGCCACAGAAGAAATCAACTGTTATCTTTGACTGCCCTGGCCCCAGGTTCTGAAGTGCTGTAGGACGAAAGAGACTGATTGTCAGGGGTGCTAAGGCTAGGTCAAAGCTGGCTCGTTCGTCAGACAAAATGCTATTTTTGTTTTCTGTGTGGTTGAGAAGTGAGATGGTGGAGAGGGGGGCTCTCTCATTACAAGCACTATGTCAGTATCCCTGCCAACCATCCTGGTACAGCGCTTTAGTCTCTGGGGTTCATTCACACACGGCTCTTTGTTCCCCTTACAGTGCATTACATCTCTGCTCACAACTATCCTCTATTAGTTATAGCTTAATGGTAAGTGGGCTTGAATTCAGGATCTTTGAATATGCAACTACTTTTAAAATGACATCCAAGTAAACTGAGTGTTCTTCAACTTTGCACTTAAACACAATAATTAAAGGCGACCTCTTATGATTCCTTGAACAGGTTAAGATAGGTTTATTGGCGTACAAAGCATGTTCATTATATGTTTTGAACAAAATAATAAGATTTTAGTCTGGCCTGTTCGGCATATTTTGAGTTTCGTTCAGAGCAAGTTCTTTTAGGGCTTCTTGCCACTTTAAATCCAAATAAGCTGCTGGCCACAGCCCCAACTTACAGTTTACACTCGCAAGGTAGCACTGATAATGCTTCACTTTCACATTCTGTTCACAAACAGAATAACAATTTCTTGAAATTGTTTGGTAAGGAATCTCTGCTCACTGGAGAATTTTCTCAACCCATCAACAATGTGGCTCCAACTCATTAAAACTGTGAAACAGCCACCAATAGAAAGTTCTGAAGCAGAAACTATTTTTAAGATAATCGGTAGTGAACAGTTAACCGGTTGTAGTATGTGAATATTTGACAAGATTATTATTTGACCCGGTCATATCAGATCATATTAAAGAAAAGTATTAAAGGTCACATTTATGATCCATTTAGAAATGCTAATCATCCTAAAGCGCTTTTCTGGTCATTTGTTGAAGTTGAAATATACAAGCAGCAAACAGTTTAATATATAGTCTTTCTGAAGAGAAAGGTCTTCTTGGTTATCATTGTGTAGTCCTTGGAAGATCCCGACCACTGCAGCATGAAGAGTAACTGCAATGTCATATTAATTACATCTGCACAAAAAGACTTTGACTGACTTTTATTTCGTCAAATAGCAAACATTCCATGTTCTATGATGAAGAGTCAGAAAACACATAAACAGTCCTCTCATGTTGAAGGAATTCAAGCTATCTGGGCTTCAAAAATGAAAGCACAGCTTACAGACCTTGGAGCGAATATATTAGGTTCATGGGAACGAATAAAGTTTCTAGATTGTTATGGTACACATATGCATGAATGTTTACTTCACATAAAGGCTATGTTATTGAGAGCAACTCAGCATGAATATTAATTTAAACAGGAGTGGAAAAATGTTTTTAAAGTGCCTTGTTTGACTGGAAGAACCAAGAGCAATAAAAAAATAAGAGCCATGCACATTAAGAGGTTGCGGTAAAGCGTGTGAGGAGTTATTGGGATTGCATTGAGTGACCCATCCTGTATTTTTAGGAATTGCTCAGATCTAAACATGCCTGTCATTCTCTAATGAGAAAGGTAAGCGAGGACAAACAAGTTCCCCATTACTGCTCTACCTCACGTTCTGCTGAGGAGTCCATAAAGCTGTGTCTCAATTGCCTTTTCAGTGAGTCACACTGATAATTACTCCACTGGAGATAAGGAGATTTAGACTCTATGAGATCTGGTAATTATGAAGTTGGTCAAAGGAAGGTCATTTTTTACTCTGCAGACTAGACCAGAGCAGTGGCACACTAATGAGAGAGAGAGAGAAAAAAATGCTTCTGCACTCATGTTTTTTTTGTTCAATGTTAGCTTTTAGTACAGAGGTCTACCATCTTTAATATTAAAAATAGTCTTTGTCCTTTTTAAGATTCACAAACATTTTACTGTAATCAGACCAGAAATAAATGTATTAAGTAATGGTGTCTTGACAAATCAAAGCATTTTTAAACGATGCAAACTTAATTCTCAAGACCAAAATAAAATCTACACTCCGTTTTCATGTCCATGACTTGCAAGCAATATTATAGGCCAGGCATTTTACTTTGTTGATCTAAAAAAATCTAATTGCTGCAATGTTTATGGCCAAGTTATGTGCTCACTCACTGAGGGAGGAAAATTTCCCAGTTGGGACAACAAAATGTTTTATTCAATTGCTTTTCCTGCCTTTATAAGGGCCAGATCACGCAAAATCCACTTTTTTTAGTCCTTAAATACATTTTATTGTGTACTCTGAGTCTCTAGAGTGTATAAAAGTTGAATATAGTCTCCCGCTGTTGTCTAAACATCTTTATATTCAGTTCATAGTTTTCTCTATTCCCTATTACATTTTTTGAGGTCATAGTGTTTGCTGTTGAACTGCTAAATAAGGTCATGGACATCCAGTTAACCAATTCTGATAATCCACCATTTTTAGTTTGCACAGCGTATTTTTTTTGTTGTTGTTTTTTTTTGTCCTAGATCATGTTTGGTTGTTGCGTGCATTTACCCACACAATTCATTACATGGTCCATTAGCATTGGAGCTTCTTCCAAGTGCCTGATTAAATGGCATTTTTCTTGGAAAAGAAACCGCGTCAGTGGGGAAGATCCTCCTGTTTGCATGAAGCACTTCAAGAACAAGTACCTCAGTGACCTCCAACATTATCAAGAAGAATTTTCAAAAAACCTTCCTTTAGTTGATGCTCAGTTTCTTTTGTGAACAAAATGACGAATACGTGGTAAGCTGCAAATAACAATAAAATGAGCCAAATTACAAATGAGAAATCAAAACATGCTAACGTTAGGCTAGCACCTATGAAAATGATCAACAGAAAAATTCTTGGCATATCAACATAATCTTCAGGGATTTAAGACTGTAGCTGTATGAGTTGAATCACAGATATCCTTAGGGACAAATTATAAATCTATGCACATTTTAAGTGATGCTCTCTCCTATATCAGAAAAGCTCAGTTGAGCATGCTGGTGCAGAATAATAAGACTGTCCTGCAAAATCTCCAACTGGAATAAAGTCACTGTTGGAAAAAGAAACAAAACAAAAAAGACTACTGCAGCATCCTGAATGTAATTGTTGAGTAAGTGTAAAACTGATTTATTACCACTGTGATTTATGATAGTAGTGGGTCTACTGTGGTAATTTACTGTGCTTTAAAGCTACTGACTTTTCAAGTATATAGATGCCACTGATTTTATTAACAGCAATGTAATATTGAATGAACAAATGCAGGAAATTATATGACTGATTGTTATAAGGGACAAGAAATTCTGATTGGAGTATCCTCGACATCACATAAACACATTTAGATAAAAGAATAGTTTTTAAAATATTAGTTAATGTCAATTAATAGCAATGACTATAAAAAGTAAAATCAGAGTAAGAAACCTACCTATCTATATTTCTATAAGGAGTAAACCGCTCACTGGTAGGGATTCAGAGATAATGCTTTCACAATGTGATGCAGGATGCAGGGCAATATCAAGCAGTGTTGTCGAATTCAACTCCGAGGGGAAGCATTTCAAAGAATCAAATCCTCTCCACGGAGTTGTTACACATACAAGAAAATCTCTGTGCACTTGATGATGTTGCCCTTTTGGTGTTGCTTACGCTCTGTTATTGATTTCCAAAGTGTGGCCCATAAGCTCCTGGGGCTTCCTGACAAAGTTCCTGGGGGTCCCAAGCAAACTGGAGATTGGTTTTCCTTAAGAATTTTGCTCCAGGAAGAATGTGTAAAACATGTTTCTGCTTTTTTAAACTGTCCGGATAAGAATTAAAGACTCCCATAATTTATTATTTTCTTAATTTCATTTTAAGTTATAGGAAAATCTTAATAGAAGACTCGAAACTAGAGAAGATTCAAAGTCAAACAGAAATTAGCAAATGTTTATTGGTGCATTCCCTGCTTTTAATTTCTTTTTTAAACTCCTGTTTTCCCCCTTTCATGTTATAATGTTTAATTTTTGTGACTCATAGGGTCATAAGTCTAGTTAATATATCTTGTAATTATAGTCAGATGTAAATTTTAATTAATAATGCTTCATCTAATGATCATCTTTATGTTGCAATGAAAATCTGATGACTTGTCTAAGGGAGTACCAATTGACCCTGTGACCTTGCAAAGATAAAGTCATGTCAACAATGGATGGATGACTGAAGCTGCAATCTGTTTTTGCACAAATCAGATATCTCCTCTAAACTTTTGGGATACAAACAGGATAAAAGCACTTTATCATTCTAAATCAACAAAAGAACATAACAAATTTCCATTTTCTTTAGTTGTCTTTTAGTTTCTCACATTCCAAGCACACTTCAAAATCACCAGTCTGTAATTTTGAGAAACTCAGTGAGGGGTCTTTTGGCTTTTTGTCCTTCAGACTCCAGAAGGTGTTGGACTCCCCTGTTTTTTTTTTCTTCTTTAAAACGGCCTGTCTGCCTGGCGGGACAGACCGGGCTATTACAGTGTGTTCATGGTCCCATCATGTGTCGTCAGACCAAAGCGGAGGCCGCGAGTAAAAGCCTCATGCAAAATTTATGTTCATGCGGCTGTTTCAGTGGGTGGAAAAATCAATATTGCGAGCCTGATGCACGGAGATGACTGAGTGCTCTCTGACTGACAGTAAAAGCTGAGAGAGATTGAGCGGCTACATTTACTGTGCTAGAAATGGAGTGGCGTAGAGTTGCCCTAATAGTCTGGTTCAGCTCAAATTTGAATTTCATTGTGGATTATTTTTGTAGCAACTTGGATATTGAAGAGTTGAAGAATTACACCATTAGATAAAAAAAATGGGGTTGTGAAAGTGCACAAAGCAAGCTTGTCTTCAAATGGTCTAAAACACATCTTGCATGTGGTTTTTGAGCAGCTACAGTGTTCAGTATTATGGGGTTATTAAGGCTTCCCTTCCTTCCCTTCTTGCGCAGATATATAAAATGATTGTAGAATAATCAAAAGACAATGTGGGTATGAGAGGGACATCACAGGCCTTTTGTTCTGTGCTGCTCCGCTTACATATGCTTTTGATAATGTACCACACACACACACACGCACATACACGCAGACACACTATCACAGTGCATTTGGGAAGAAATGTGAGAAAAAGAAATTCAGTGGGATGAAATAACCCCAAACAATGGGATTTGCTTTCCATTCTTCTGCCTCCATCTTCTGTCTTTAATTATTCCCTTTGGTTGTCTGAGGGAGCGTGTAAGCACTTTCACACAGCACAACATGCCCGGCAGCACAACACTGTCTGCCTTGGTGATGTGGAGACTTCTGAGTGACACTGAGCCTCTTGTGATTATTAATGCTGTTTAATACAACACAGAGTGAGCCACTATGACTGAGGGGGGAAAGAAAAACAGATTTCAGAATGCATGCATTCAAATGTGATGTGANTTCCGGCAGGGTATCTGATTACTGGTAAGGCATAGCTGTTTATTGCACGGATCTTGTTCTTGCCAACCTTGATGGATATATATATAGACGGTGACGACTGATCTGATCTGCTGAGTTTCCTTAAATGAAAACATTTCAACCAGTTAGGAAATTAAACTGCATTGTTTGATAACTAGGATGAACTGGAATGTAGGTATGATTAAATTTATTTCTTTGTGTTCATGGCTTGAAATGACATATCTTATGAATTAATGCTGTTTAATACAACACAGAGTGAGCCACTATGACTGAGGGGGGAAAGAAAAACAGATTTCAGAATGCATGCATTCAAATGTGATGTGAATGGAATTATGTACTACATGAGCACTGCACTTCAGATACGCAATCCCCTACTGCTACATAAACAACGTGTACGCCGTGAAATGAAGGATAATTTCTGCAGATGCAACAAAGAGAACGTGTGTGTGAACAGCGTGCCCGCTGTGTTTTGTACACAGTGTCTAATGGACCCTCGGCTGATCCTGGTGGGATCCTTTTGTGCCGGTTTAGTAGTTTCTTCCTGAATCGCATATGAGATATTTGAGAGCCCAGAACGATGTATGATGAATGAAGCGGCGTGCTACTTATACGCTTATCGTGCTCACTGACTAGCAACAGGTTCAGCAAGGGGCAGCGGCAGTAAATGAAATTCCGCACCGGGACAATATATCATCAAAAGAAATGTATGCGCCCCGAAACTTACAAGCCCTTCTTCGGATGCGGACAAGGTGCCTGACGGGGCGGGGGGAGGTGGAGGGAAAAATAGAACGAGGTGGAGAGAGGGATTTTTTTCTCCTTTTTTTTTTTGGTGGGATTTTGTTGAATCAGTCCTATTTTCATACCGGATGGTCTGTGTCTTTTAACCATTTCACTGCAGCTGGCAAATGAAAGCACCGGGGATAATTTCACAGTGAGAGCTCACTGAACAAAACCCCCCACGGTCTGTGGAGAAAGGTGCTAAGTCTACTTTATCACTGCGAATTACACTGGAGTAATTCAGCAAGCGGCCTTGTGGATGGGAGAAGGGAGAAGAAAAGGTTTCCCCCCCCTCCTCCTTCTTAGTAAGGATTTCTTCTGATCTGTAAGTAACAGATCCTTCTCCTGTACTGATGCCACAGGATCCATCTGTGATGTGTCTGCAGTTAGTCCAGAAATAGCACCCACGGGACGTACACGCTCCTCAGGCCTCCTGTGGGACCTTTTAAGCTGCACTGATGCTGATAAAAGCCCCCGCAAACCTGCCCCCTAGAAACCTCGGCCATTAATTAAGGTAATTAGGCTCTGGTCAGCAATTAGTAACCACAGACTGCTTTTAGCGGCAGCTAAGGCGTCCCCACAGGAGAGGGGTTTGGTTCCATACCATCTGCTGACAAATGTCACCGCAGACTCTTTGGTTTCACAAACAGGGAACTGGAGAGCTGTGTTTAAAAGTGACCTCTGTGTGATCCACGCTGCCTCCCAGACTCCCACAGCTTCACTGCAGCGTTTGTTCTTTGCGTTTCTTTGGTTCTTTTGTCTTTCAAACACAGAATTCTATGAAAATCCATAAATGTTGTACAGCGAGAGTGGGAAAAGGAAACACCAGGCGCACCAGGTATTGAGCAAAATTAAAACATATGGGCTGTGTAGAAAGTATTGATTAGAGTGTAAAGCAACATGGATTTGCTTGTATTATTAACTCCATTATGGATCCATATTGACATTATGTTGGTTTACATTATAATGTTTAATACTGGTATTTTAAAAATGAGAATAATAAAAATGCTAGTGGACATGTATTAATTACATAATACAAAATACAGATACTGACTTCCAACAAGTTAATTTTAAAATCATCATTATAAGCAAATATATATAATAATTCCCTTCTCACCCTCCGCGGGTGGTCTTTTTCATCCTCTGAGCTCGGGTCCTCTACCAGAGGCCTGGGAGCTTGAGGGTTCTGCGCAGTATCTTGGCTGTGCCTAGAACTCCACCTTTCTGGACTAAGATATCAGATGTCATTCCTGGGATCTGTTTTAGCCACTGCTCCAGCTTGGGGGTGACTGCCCCGAGGGCCCTGATGACCACTGGCACCACTGTGGTCTTCACCTTCCAGTTCTTTTCTAGTTCCTCCCTGAAGCCCTGGTATTTCTCCAATTTCTCGTGCTCCTTTTTCCTGATGTTGTAGTCATTTGGTATTGCTACATCCACCACAATGGCTTTCCTCTGTTCTTTATCCCCCCCCCCAATGTCCGGTGGGTGCGCCATTGCCATCTTGTCTGTCTGGATCTGGAAGTATATATATATATATATA
>NW_006800175.1:677823-712948 GCF_000485575.1 Poecilia formosa
CTTAAATGAAAACGTTTCGACCAGTCAGGAAATTAAACTGAATTTGACTGCATTGTTTGATAACTAGGATGAACTGGAATGTAGGTGTCCATGCCTTGAAATGACCTATCTTATGAATTAATGCTGTTTAAACAAACTGAAGTGAAAATGAGTAAATGTCACATCAAATGTAACCATCCCTGTCCTAATGCACCTGTGCACTGTGAACTCCACACTGCTGATCCCAAGATACACACACTATAGCTATCATCACCGCCATACGTATTAAGACATCCACAAAACCAGATGCATTTCCTTATGTTTATATCTATTAATTTTTCAATATGCCAAGATAGACGAGAAGATAAAAAATCTATGACAAAAGCTTTACCAAGATTTGATTTATGAACAGGAATTTTAAAGGATTCCTAAAACTACTGACAAGTAGCAGTAATAAAACTATGTGACAGCTATGTGTGAAGGCAATGGGCTCAAATGACAGAACCAAAAAAACACAAGCTTAAGTAGACAAAGTTATTCAGCCATCTTATTTTGGTGAATTAATGTAAATCCTAAATTGTAGTTATTCTTCAAATGTGTTCCAAAGTCTGAAATTTAACTTATCGAAGCATACGGATAATTACACATAAAATTGGAAAGAACTGTTAAAATATTGTGAGAAATGTTCTAAAAACAAATATATGCTTTAAATCATTTACACTAAAATCAAAACAGAGTTGTGAGAGTTATAAGGTGGTAAAAGTAGAATGGGCTGATGAAAAAAAAGCTGAATACACACATTCAGCCTCATCTGACAGATCATGCAATAACTCACATTACCCAGGAAAAGGAAATAAAGGATGCAGCTGTGCTCCTTTACACAATTTCACATTTGAAGCAGTTGGTGATAACACCATTTTCATTTCGGTTCAGTCCCATAAAATTACCATTAACATTACAGCTCATGCAGAACACAGATAAATGTAAAATGTCACCCGGTTCTGCCAGGCAGGAATTCCAGTTCCAGAAGATTACCATCTCTGTCTGCCTCCTCCCACTGCACCTTGTTCTAATATTTCATTTACAACATTTCATAAGTTCATTTTCCCCTCACTGACCATGTAAATCACAAATCAATTCCCAGTTAAAATCCTTGACTACAGATTGTTGCTGAAAGCTACTAGATGGCACCACAGGAACGAGGCAAATCATTTGGAAACACTGCGGCCCGAAGAGGAAAGCAAAAAGTGGGATGTAATTCTGACAAAACAACTCCGGGGTCAAGCGGTCAAGCCATTTACTGGAGGCACTTTACAAGCACCAAAATATCATAAAAACAACACACCAATGTATGTTTTAATCCAGAATTCAATACTTATTAGCTGTAACTTGGTCATTGGCAAATCTATTCGACAATAAAATGGCTCATGATAATGAAGAGATTAACTCTATTAATTATGCATGATTGTTATAGGGATACATTGTGAATATATCCATCAAATAACTTTATTAAGGAATCGTAGAATAGTTTTAGTGATTTTATGCTCGTTTATAATAGCGATTTTCCTATTAGGAAGAGGCCCGCTCCTGGTTTATTCTAAGTAATTTCTATATAACAGCAGGTTACAAAAGAAGTAATTTAAGATGACTTTCGTTCTCTATACGTTCTTTTTTTCTTATTTACACACAGAATATAATTTCTGTCTCTCCAAAGCTTCCTTTTGCCATCTTCATTTCTGATCTATGCCAACCCGCAGTGGCTGGTTAGCAGTTTCAAGGTATACCTCTATGGAAAGTGGTTTTAATATTTAATAGCTAGGGAAACACTTTAAACCAAAAATCCACATATAACGAAAATGGCATTGTTCTTATATCCACAATAAACATTTCAGCTCTCTCAAAAATTATCTTTCTAGAACAAATCAGGGCTTTTCAAATATCTAAAACTTATTTCTCACTTGTACAATTGTTATTCTAGATATGACATAATTGTTGAAAGTTTTTATCTCTACACGTAGGAATGTAAGTTGTGAGAAAATGTATTGCTAAAATGGAAAGAATAAATGGTACATTAAATGCTCAAATGGCTTGGCTTGATGACCAAGCTTAGCGTGCTACAGAAGTTGACATGTGCTATAAAATTAGACTAATCAGTAGGCTACAGGCTAGTCTGATTGGTGCCAATTTAATTATTGACAAGATGCCAGGTGGATACAAATTGACATATTGTTGATATGAAACATCCTGCTGTTTTTCAAGCACTAAAAGCAATCAACTAAGAAGCGACCAAAACTACAAATGGTATGAAACAGCAGAATTAACATTACTGTAATTTGGCATGTTGTGCATGTTTTATGACAGTCTTCCTTTGGGAAACTGATGTAAATTAGATAAATAATTTGTACTGAACATTTTCTGATGTTCATTTCGTACCCCGTTTTTTGGGTGGGGAATAGGTATTATAGGTACATCGCAAGTTGCTTAATTCTTTATTTCTAGTAGGTTTTACATTGGGATTTATTTTTCAAAAATGAGTATTAAGGCTGATGCTAATGGAAGTCCTTGGGAATGATCTTGACAACCTATGATTTCTGTAATTCACTTTAAAGAAACATGGTTATGTGAATCTGACAAATAATACCTGAGTGGGAAGCTCCTCGGATTTTCTTCAAGATTGCATTTAGATATCGAATTCAAAACCTAGAATACAAGACTAATAAGACCTGTGCTTTTACCATTTTTTTCATATAATGGGATAAATATGAAAAGCAAAAGACATGGTCCAATAAAAGCAGCTGTTGGTTATTCTGTACTCATTACTGATTCTTTAAGACAATTTATGGAACGTATAGTAACACCAAGTGTCACATAATCATTTTTGTTTTTGGTCTTCAGAGTCCATTTAGAAATTTGGTTTGTACGTTTTGGTTTTCGTGTTTTTTGTATTTTTCCTAAATGGAAAACGTAAATAAACATAATTTTAAAAGATATAATTAAACAGTTTGTAATAAGTGATGCTACTTTATTTGAAAACCCAAAAATGTATAATCTGAGTTATTAAAAAAAATATAAATTAAGTTGCATCTTTTCGTTCTTGTGAACTTGACTTTCTTGAGTTGGATGTCTCATTAAACCACTACAATAAAGTGATAAGACATAAAAAAGCGTGAAATGGTGTTTTTATGGGTATGAAATCAGAGAAAAAAAGCAAACAATGGGGAGGCATTCTATAATTCCTATAATTGTTGTCAAATTCACCCTCCTAACTCTTACAATACACATGGCTCATTGTCTCCTCGAGTAAAACCCTTTGCAATAAATGCACCGCTCTCTGTGTACACCCAGTGCAGACAGGCAGTGTGTAATGCACAGAGGCTGTCTTGTAGATTGTGTGTTTATGGCAGCAGGTTTGCAAAAAGCCTCCCTCTCTGTTTACCAGTGGGGGCAGATGTCAGGGTTTGCTGAGGAGCAGCAGAAACAGCCACATCTGATTAACAATATTATTGTTGTCTTCCACAGTGCCATGGAGAGTCGCCCTGCTCCTTCCTTTTTCCTCTGTTTCTTTCTTTTCTGTGCTCTGGAAGCGTGTTGTCCTGTGGCACTGCTGCACCAGAATGACACTGCCACCATCCGCAGAAACAAAACATGAGTCAAGAGTCAGAAGCTTAAGACAAACAGTGCTATTGTTTTGTACCAGGGAGCACATACTATGTGGGAGAATGCATAATAGAGTCATACTGTATATTCAAATAAGCTGTGGCACATTTTTGCATTTTCTTTTTAGTGTGAAAGTATAATAACAAATGTACAACCTGAATGCACAACACATGATTAGCATGTCTGCAACAAGCAAACAGCAGGAGGTAAAATTCACTTACATCTCTGCTTCAAAACACATATGAAGGAAACAATCAGTCTCACAGGAGTGTGAAGTGTTCATGGGTGCATGTACAGTAAACCCCAGCATGTAAATTTGAGTTTTTGATCCTAACCCTCTTAATGCTCCCCTGTGCGTTTTGATTAGCTGACTTTTTTATCTTCCTTTCGTCTGTCACAACGACTAACCCCGCACGTTTCCAAGCTGCTTATTGAAGACAAACAATAAAAACACTGGCAGATATCAATGGCAGAGATGAGAAGCCGGGTGCCGTATCTGCTGGGACTGCCTGGCGAACCTGCCTCTGCCTGCGCTTCATCTGCAGCAGCAGCAGCTCTCACTCTCAATTATTTGGCTGCTGTCACAACAAATCAATCAAATTACCGCTCCAGGACTGTGTGCAGCTGCTCCTATTGCACCGCTAGTTGCATTAGCTTTGAAATGTATGAGGTCTACATTTTATCACTGTTATTTATTTAATGCAGCTCTCTCCGCTGTGAGTCATCCTACAACCACAGCAAACTTAAATCATTAAAGGACGATGTGGAATGCATTCTGCTTGAGAACACTTCAAATTAAACAGCGATAATCGAAGAGGGATGGGCCCGGGCTTTACTGTGTTACGATGACAGATGTTAGGGTAAAAAAAGTGCAGACTGAGCCCACATTAACTGCTTGTCCACACTAACGTGGATATTTTGCACATGCATTCTCAGGTTCCATAATACACAAGTTTTGTTTAAAAAAATAAAAATAAAATCTCTCTAGAAACACTCAAGTAATTATTTTCAGTGCAAGACCAGATCGTTGTTCAAGCTCAGTTATTCCCCAAACATTTTTTACTATCAAGACTAAATATGATTTTTATTGACTGCTCAGTCTAAAAGAACCATAATATGTGAAATACCATCCTTGCATCTGAAACTTTATTTTACCTTAAAGTGAATCTTTTTAATAAAAAATAGAAAAAACAAGTACATTTGATTTTAAGCTCAGTCTGATCAGTTTAATACTTTTGGACACAGCATGTCTTATTAGTTAATTTATTATTTTTGGTGTAGATGTTGCAATCACCCTCAATAGGAAATTCAACATTTTGCTTTACAAAAGTCTTTTATCTCAGAATATTGCAATTTCAAATATTTCTTATGACAAGGAGTGCCTCCTGTGGGAAAACATTATGAATTTTAGGACAAACTGTAGCTCTTTTAGAAATGTTTAAAATTTGATGTACTACTTTGGAAAAGACAAAAACAAATTGTAATAGCTAAGCCTGTGCTGTAATTTTAAAATAGATTTATTTTTAAATAAATCAACATTTCTACTTATGCTTTGGGGACAGCCATGACAATGCATGTGCAAAATCATAATGAGTAGCAAAAGTTGAAAATCTGACCCGTTAGTCTACCAACCACCCATCCCCCACAATAATATTAACTGGAGTGTGGAGTAGTCTGTTCTTTATAAACAGAACCATTTTACCTTTGACTTCATTAAATAAATACCCTGGAGTCGAGCTCAGTGACATTAGAAAATCGGCTGAATATCTTATTGACATAAATGCGTGATAACTGGAGAGCTACTGTGCTTTCCAATACTTAGCTTCTGCACATCATCACAATGTTTCTGTAGATAAGAGAAAAAAGTTGATTTTATAATATGCTGCCCCTTAAAGTGAAGTCTTACAACCTCACTTCCTTCTGGTGGACTATGAGTAGAGTATAAATTATTGTTTGCAGGTATGAAACGACCTCCTGGCAGGTTGCTATGGATTCTTAGTTGGTGTTTAGAATCACATGTTTCTGTTTTAAACGATGGAAATAACATCAATTAAAAAATAGCTGGAGTGTAGCTATAATATTTTCTATTCCTCAAAATGAAGTAAAACATACTGTAGGTTTGAGTGGCAGCAGCAAACACAGGAAGAATGTCTGATATTCTGTGGCTCAGAAAATGTAATGAGTGGAAGGGACACAGTGGGCTTCTCTCAGCAGACAGAGGTTAAGTCAGAGGCCCGGCCTGTTGAGCTTACCTCTTAAAGGAGCAGCAATCAGCTGAGGCAGAAGGGATCCAGTCTGACATGTCTAACTAGTGTGGAAACATTTGGCTCTTCCCCCAGGAGCCCACCCTTTGGTGGTGTAATGAGCAGAGTGATTTCCCTAATTTGTATCATGCCGATCCCAAAAAGCAGCGAGCGACGCCGCTGAGCATTTTCATCCAAACGACACACGCTCCTTTGATTGGCACTGACACGGCGTCTCATTACTGCAGGTGAGTGGGAAGCCGACCTCCGTGAGGGAGCTTGAGTGCTGTTTTGTGTTTCCTGTGGACGAGTACAGAGGAACAATGCTCTCACCTCGCCATTAGAACTTTAGCTCTGTGATGTGATGTGCTGCCTGGCTTTCTGCTCACAGCAAATGAGATGGGATGTGCTTATTAATATGAAAGCACTCCAGTAAAGCAGCTCCTTGAATTACCTTTGAGTGAGTCGTGGAGGAGAGGAGCAGACAGATGACTTTGTTCTACTTGCTTCCACAATGGAAGCACAAACTATTACATGTACAATAGTTTGATACTGCTAGTTTTACAAGTATGGTAATCGCACTTTGCTTGTTATAAAATGAAGCAGAAAGAACGCCTATTTAAAATGCAGCAAAACTTTGCCTCGCGCAGAACAACAAATATCCCAGAATGTTTTGTCTGTACGTGTCGAACACACTTAAATCTGAATTTATAGAAATCAAATATGATTTTATTATCTGCCATCAAATTTCTAGACCTCCAGCATGACCCAACCTAGTTTTGCCTCTGTGAAGTCAGCTAGAATTGTGTGCACTCTGTCACAAAAGATAACTTTCCCCCTTGTTTAGTTTCATTGGGAATTTGTTTTTACTGCATGTTTGCAGGCATAAATCATTTTGACAAATAACCAGTTACACTGGTGCCTGTGTTTACTGAGTCTGCCACAAGATGCTGCTCAGTTTTATTTAAGCAACTGCTCCGACTCTACAGCACAACCCCATTACAGTGATAGTTATTCATCACAGTCTGAGAGGGCTGCCCTCTTAAAGCTCGCAGTGGACCAGCTGGTTCGCTGCTGTCAACATCAGATCTCACAGAACCAGCTTTGATAAACATGATCGGAACACGTGATCAAACCTCCATTTTTCTTTTTATGATTAGAGTTTACCCCCTGAGCTGTATCGAAATGTTCTTTCTGTTTTGTGCAGAATAAATCTGAGAAGTGTGCTGCGAGTTTGTACTTAGCCTGCTTTTACACTGACAGCCTGAGAAAATCCAATGCAACATATTGTCTTCAGAAGTCACCTAATTAGTAAATAAAGTCCACTGTGATATAAGTCTTGCTGTTCTGTGAATGCTTGAGAGATTTGTTAGAGAACAAACTGCATCATGAAGACCAAGGAACACAGCAGACGGGTCGGTGATAAAGTTGTGGAGACAAATACAGAATGCACAACTGAAAACCTGCAAATACATTAACTTCCACCTAAACCACGGGTGTCCAAAGTGAGGCTCGGGGGCCGTTTGTGGCCCTTGGACTGATTTTTTGAGGCCCGCAACTGCAGTTAAAAAAAAAAGAAATGATACAAATTTGGTCCATCCAGCATATCTGCCACCAGGCTAAAATTATTACCAATTTTCTTAATGGTCTGTTCTGTTTTTTTTAAGCAATAATTAATTCCCAGTGGGCCAAAACCTTGTTAGGATGGAGTAATAGGGCCACAATAAGAAAATTTAAAAAAATTCATTATGAGAATAGTCATAATGTTACGAGAACAAAGTCATATTATTATGAATAAAGTTATAATGCTATTTATGACTGTCACATATTATGAGAATAAAATCATGACATTATGACTTTATTCTTGTAATTTTTAAAATGTTTCCTACCATGGCCCTAATACTCCATCACAGAAGCAGATATAGCTTGTGCACCAGATTTACCATTTCACCAGAAACATGCAATAAAGGACTCCAGAATCTGAAAAAACAGTGATTGTGTAAAAATAAATGGGCTAAAATCCCACACCTAAATATAACGCTCCTTTCATTCTTCTTTACTGGCTCCTTCCATTGCACTCCATTACTGTCTTCCCCTCTGTTATTCAGGTTTTCCTTGTTGTTTGACTCCATCGAGTTCTTCTTCATTTGGTTCCGACTTAAAGTATCATTATGACAATTTTACTTAACAGTGAAACTTAATTTTTGTCTGCTTTCTCCCAGCTTGAAGCTCCAAACCACCAACATGCAGGCCCTGATGTTCCCCCAACCTAAACCACCCACTCTGTGAGACAAACAGCCTTATTAGCTGGTCATTAACTGCCTCATTACATTTAAACGCAGACATTGACTGGACTCCTCCCAGTGCCTCATTATTGCGCCTGGCTGCTGTCTCGTGTCTGATCTGACGCTAATTAGAAAGCAGCGTGTAAATGCTGTAAAGCACACTTGCTTCGGAGGTCGTGAAATGAGCTGACTGCTCCCTGGCGACAGCGCAGCGCTGTATAATATGTGTGATTAATCAGGCCTGGAGCCCTGAAGCGGCTGAGCAGGGGGGGAGAGGGGGACACCGGGGCAGAGGCCAGAGCCGCAGTTGTCTGACAGAGGTGCTGTGCCAGCAGGCCTCATTCAGCGGAGCTGTGATGAACTCGGACAGGGGAGAGTGAAGGAGCGCCTCATGGCCAGGGGGCCCCGGACACAGTCAAGACATTTAGCTTCACCCGTGACTTGTGTCACTTTCTCTCCACGGAGGTCCCTTCAATGCATCCCCTTCAGATAGGAGGACGTGCGAACAGGCGGTCTGTCAGTCCACTCGCTTAAAAAAAAAAGATCTGCCACAAAGGCATTTCTCCACAACATATTTTTTTCTTTCTTCCCCTCCATCTCTTCTGGCTGAAGAATTTCATCGGGACGCTGGGTTCAGAATCTCTTCTGGTTTGTTCCTCGCTGACAGAGAGGCGTTTGTTATGGAGTTCTGACACCCGGACGATGTGTTTGTCGATCAGTTCATCAGATCGCCGAAGCCTCTGGGTCGTCCCTCGTGGACAAGAACGAAGATGTGTTGACGTGCGAGTCAGACTGGCCTGCCGGGCCCATTATCGTCCATTGCTGACGGATACATTGAAGGGCTTGTTGGGTAGATGCAGGTTTATTAAAAGCTCTGCCCACAGCGATGGCTGTTGTTATTTATGCATGTTTGTGTCCATTAGGCTTCTCGCTCCACATTTCCTCACTAAGGGCATCTGCCCATCCATTTCCCCACATGATAGCAGCATTCCCTGCACTTTGTGCTGCACTGGCATTATTGTAATCGGCATCCTAAAAACACACCGCTTTACAATTTTTTACATTAGTGCTGCTCCTCTCATCTAAGATTCATGAGTGACAGTTTCCCCATCCATCCCTCAATCTAATGGTATAAAAGAGACAATGTTTTAAACATTAAAATGAAAACCATTTACAACTATGATCAAAAGAGAACACTTGGGCATTAAAGTTTAAAAGGTAAGGATAAGTACAGCCATGTGGATGGACAGATGAGGTGGAAAAGAGATAAAAAAGTGAAGTAGGGTGCACTCTTATGCACAGGAAAGAGGCATAAAGTGCTTCTGCGCTGCACTGCAAAACGCTGACCTGTAATTAATATGGTTATACCTCGAGGCAATTTCAGGATGGCTGCTTTTTGGGATACAAATCCCTCAAGGTTTTTACCTGCTCAGGACCACTGTAAAGCATTGTGTAAAAAAAAAAAAGTTCCCATGTCAGAAAATAAACACACAAGTCTTAGTCAAAACAGTTATTCGTTTTGTCTGCAACTACTTTTTTAATGTCTGTGCTCGCTGTATCTTCATGTAGAATAAAAAAAAAAATAATTTGTCAGTATTGCAGCCATGAAGAAAATTGATTTTCAACTCCAGTGTTTTTTATCTCTGACCCCATCAACTGGCTGAGTTGTTGTCGATGCCTCTCCCTTTCCCCTTCTCCCCCTCGCACCGTCTCTCACCTTGCAGGTTCTGGAGGGGGAGCGTCATGATTCCCCCTGCAGCGGCGGCAGCCACCAGGCTCTGGATGTTGGCCGTGGGCAGGGAAAGCACCAGGCCCTGCTGTCCTCCGAGGTGTCCGCCTGCGTTGAAAGGGATGAGGATGGGCTGGTTCATGCCTGGTGCCGCCCCGGACATCACGCCACCCACTGCATTGGCCAGTTGCTGGGCCACCAGGAGAGACTGGAGAAAGCCACACGGACATTCACCATAATCAGCCAGATGAACAAAAATGTTGTGGCAAAATGGGTGGCATTTCTTTCAAACGTATAAATATATGCTTCTCAAGACATTTTGTCTCAGGCAGATATTTAAAAAGTGTGTATTTTGTTAAATTACATCTAGAATCTCTGATTTTCCCAAAGTTTTGACCTGTTAACATTGATTTAGAAAGCTCAAATCTTTAAAACACAGAAACTTTGCTATGATATGTTTAACCTTCTTATCTGCTGAAAACCACTCTCTTTTTCAAAGTAGCAGCCTAACATGTCTTTGGCAAAAAAAAAAACCAAGTTCCTTTAAAAAACACACACACACACACACACACACAATGCACTTAAACCTTGTGTGCTGATCCCATTAATAACACCTCCTGATAATAGCTAACTTAGCATGCTCTTTGCAAAGTAAAAGTATCCACACTGCAGTGTGTTTAGGTATGGTGTGTTCACTTTTCAGAAAAGATCAAAATTTTGAGTTCTCTGGTCCCTTTTTTATGTAAACATAATAAAAACTGTATCCTCATTTCTCATTTGAAGCAAACCCCACACTTGTCATTTTTTCAATAAAAAATCCAAAATTGTTTACTTTGTGTATCAAATTTGATTATAGGGGGTGAATACAGCTCAATATTTGTCCCTGAGAATATTTAGGTGCCACTATAAATAAATATTGTGTTACAATTTAGTCTAAACCAACACGTCAAGTTGCGTCAAAACCTAATTTTGCATATTTTGGGGTGTTTTGGTTCCTAAGTTACCTATAATATTTAAAAAAATAAAACACAAAATATACTTAAACATTTATTTCAACAATTCATGAATAATGACATCAGATTCAATTCAAAATGATTCATATGAATTTGCAAAAGCATTGACAGTTTCTTTGCTCAGCAGCTCATACCTGTCAATTTTCCCGTTTCGGCTGAAAAAACAAATTTTACCCCTCTTTCCGCCGTGCTCCAGTATTAGTATTTTCCTGTAAATTTATCCTTAGTGCTGATCATTATGATTAAGTGAAAATTTAGCCATTTAAAAATCATGTACAACAAAGAGTGGTGCGCAGAAAATGGACATTTAATCTTAGCATCTGTTACTTGATCCGGGTGAATGTGTTTAGATGGATGCACATGTCAGCAGTCGAATAATGTGAAATGCTGTTTCAGAAAAGAACTCCGTCTTTGTAAGAAGGCTAAGCATTTATCTTTTATAAATACCCAGAGAAAATCATTTTTCCCTCTGAACAAATCAGTGGCAAAATAGAATAATGTGCTTGAAACAGGCAGAGCTTTTGAAAAAAGCAGCAACGCTTTGCTCTTTTGCAGAGGGTTACAACATGTCAGTCTTTTGTCCTGTTCAATTTGTTCATTTATGCAAGTTAAAGTGGAATTGTTGCTGGAATACTCACAGGATGCGAGTTATTTGATGTGTTTTCATCAAAATAAACATCTCTCTACGATGCTTTTCACAGCAGAAACTCACTTGAAATGTGTCCTCCAAACCAACAGGTTTCCAGCTACACATATTAGGGCTTTAAGCCACTGGTTAAAATCTGCAGAAATACACAGGCATGACATATTTAAGTCAATCCGATGCAACCTTTTTGAAATTATGTCAGCATTTGTGCATGTCAAATGGATTTGTACAAGCAATGTGAGGCAGGAGATATTGCAAAGTTCAACAAAACTCCCAGCGTAAACACAGAATTGAATTGTTTGAAATAAAATAATAAAAGCATTATGTCAGCTTGTATTGCGTCCACGGTAAAGTAGGCTTCCTCAGACATTGCAGGACACGCCTGGTTGCACCGTGCTCACTAAAGTTCACAAGCCTTTAACTCCAATTGTCAGCTATCTGCTTTGTTTTGCATGGCGTGTCTGCAGCCTGTGCAGGATGCAGAGCAGGCTGGCTGGTGAGAAGAACCCACTTTGCTCTCAGGACCGGTGCTCCCGGGAGACAGGCACGTCACAGTGATAACCTTGCATGTTTCAGAGAGCTTGCACCTACTCTATGTGATCGCAAACAGATCTCAGGCCGCAGAAACAAATGAAAACTTGTTTGCGATACGGAGCTGTTAAAAAAAAGAGTTTGAGTGCTGCTGACAGGATTGTTCGCAAACACTGTAAAGTATTCCTCCTCCTCAACGTTTGCTTTGAAATACAACAGCAGTGCATAACGAATGACAATACGAAGCATCTGAGAGCATACATAATGGCATTTGCCATTAACTTTAAAAAATGAATTAATAATTCGGGCGCTCAAAGAATCCTCAAAGGGACAGAAACAGACGATGCGTTTGTTGGCGGCGAGTGACACATTTGTAATCTCGCTTTTTTTTTTTTGACTAAATTTAATCTCAAATAGACGCTGCACCCAATCAAAGGGGATCCTCAAACATTTCATCTGTGAATCAAACAAAATGAGATTGGCCAGCTTGACAGTAAAGACAGCCACAGATGGAAGGGAATAACATTAAAAGACAATTCGACAATTATGAGATGCAGCGCTGATTTATTTATCATTACAGACAGCTTTGGAGAAGCCGGCAGCTGCCAACAGAAAGCGCAGCACAGATCTCTGATGTTTAGGTGATCACGAGGTGAAGCGACTGCTAATGCACTCATCAAGATGTGACGCGAGAACAAATTGAGTCAGAACAGAATTACCTCAATTTGAACCCAACAGCATCACTAATACAAACAACTTATACGCATTAAACTTAGTCACATTACTTTGTTTCATTCAGAAACATTAATTTATATGTTTATTTATGCTAAAATCTGAAAACTTTGGCTTTTGTTTGTATTCAGTTGTCTTGAGTCAATACTTTATAGCAACAGGTATTTTGCCTCATCAGTTCTCTAAATTTGGAGACGGAAATTTTAGCTCATTCTTCTGAACAAAATAGCTCAAACTGACTGGATGGAAAACATCTGGTAAATGTCTTAGGGTGCATTCATATCAGCTCTGTTCAGTCTGCTTTAATTAAACTCTAGATCTTTGCACAGAAAGTCCAGTTTGTTTGGAGAGTTGTGATTGGGCGATCGAACTCTGATGCAGACAATCCTCCACAATCCTGCAAGGATAAGCAGGTGTAGATGATGGATCCATTGATTAGCTTCATCACAGAGTGCCTTCTCACATGGGTTTGTTGAGTCCTCTCTACGTCTTGTCACAAATTGTCTTTCAAAATCGGAGATCTTCTTCTTCTTCTATAAAGATTTATTGACTGCATAACTTATAGCTTTCCCACATGAGCCGCAAATCTCCAATGTTGTAGTGCATTATCATAGATATGCACTATTTTGTGATTGTCTATTCCATAAAACCTCCACAAAATACAATGAAGTTTGTAGTTGTAACATAAGATGTAGAAAGTTCTGTCTCAGTTTGCTCATGGACTGAAGAACCCAAAGGATCACTTATCCAGACGTAGAAGCAGTCCACCTTCTGGATTATGGCCTTAAAACTGTCTGCCGTCCTCTCTGTAGGTGCTGCTGGAAAGCGGCTGCACAACGCTCAACACAACTGACAGCTAAGTGTTGAGAAGTGGTCTCATAGGGGTCACACGGACACAACAGGCAGGGTTAGCGTTGAGCTCTGGAAGAGGAAGCAGCCCCACTCTGGACGGGATGTTCTGCCCTGCCTTTTGGCTCATCAGGGGAGAATAGGCCCCTCCATCTGCTTGGCAGCTCTGGCACTGAGAAATTGCCCATAATCACACAGATAGCAGACTTTTGTCATCCTGACTGCAATTGGGAAACAGAAAGAAGGTAGATTCATGTTGGGTAAACTACCATCAGATAATGGTTGTTCGAACAATATCCGGCTCTGGGGCGAGAATCTATCACAACATATTGATCCTGGAGCAGGAGAATTGGGTATGGCATGCGGAGCGCTTTTGTTTCTGAAAAGTGTTAGCTTCACAGACTGTACTGACAGCATTAATATATTAGATGGTGACTGTTGAGAGCCGCCTGCTGAGGCTCAGACTGTAAGTGCTGCTTGCTTCTGCTGCTCTGCCTCTTCTGTTTTTTCTTATCTACGTCCAAAACAGCATCTTTGACCAGATTCATGTAATCAAAAAAGAGCCCTAAGCACTTTTTTTTTAAACTTAAATATATAATTAGCTCTTTGAGTTGGAATTTCTTAACATTTAAAAATCCCTGACTAGGCTGAAAAGCTCTGATGTTTTCCTGTGTTTCCTCTTTTTTTTCTGTCCTGATGAGAACTGACTCTCATTGAGCATAGTATGAGAGCATGGAGAATCAGCTTCTTAAACAGTGTGAAGGAAACATGAGATGCTTTTTGAGTGCGTGTTGACTGGAGCAACACTAACGAGATAGATGTTCATTAAACATCGCTAGGGCACCAGGCCAATAAATCCAATCATATAGGACAATGCCTGATTGAGCCATTAACAGGGCTGCAGGCTCGGGCTCTTTGCTCTCTGCTTGTTGTGACAGAGGCTGTATTGTCAGCTTGTTAGCGCCGCCGCTCAATTACATTTGAAGATGATGTATGATGACTAAATATTTTAACAGTTCACACCGTAGCATTCAGTGAGGGTGTTTATGTGTTTCACACACAACATGAACGGAAAGAGAACACGTGAAAGAAACCTTGTAGAAAATTCACTCATTCAATATGTAAGCTTTCTCTTAAAGTGGCTCTAAAAGGTGTAGTTCACAATCAAGCCAACTTTGCTATAAAGTCTAAAAAGGGACCTACTTTGTACTTCCATTTTGGTTACTATTGCTTCTAAAAACAGCCCAAGCACTTACAAAGCAAACACCCAATGAGTTCATGTTTTTTGCTGTTTGGAAAATGAGCCATTTTAAAAATGTTCTGAATGCAACGTCACAAATCAGCAGGCACTGCTCTTCACCTACCAACACCAGCGAAGCTCAGCCTGTCTCTTAGCAACCCCAGCTGAGTTCCAGGACATTTGGTCAGCTGGCTTTAATGCTATACAATGGCTGCTGGAAAAGACAAGTGTTCTGCTTTTCAAAGATGTATGGCTGTATAATTGTGTATCTGTTACATTCATTTTTATGTGCAAAAGTAAACAGTGAGCAGAAGGGCACGGCCAACAGCAGGTTATTTGGATTTAAAGTGGCTAGACGCCCTAAAACATCTCATTCTGAAAGGAGCTCAAAATAGACAGACCTCAGCCGACTAAAATGTCATTATCTAAGAATGAGTTTGTTCAATAAATGTAATGACCATGTTTTGTACAGCCCTGTCCTAATCTATTCCAATAAACATAATAGGATGACGACATGCGTCAGAAGATAGACCCGTCTCTTCTGGTCCAGTGAAAGGAAGTCTTAATGCTGCAGCAGGATATGGTGGACAATTTCATGTTTCTAACCTCAGGGAAATAGTCATGGATAAGTCATGGATGAACTTGATTGGCCTTCAAAGAGTCCTCATCTAGACCCGGTATAATGTACTAAAGCAGACTGGGAGCCAGACTTTGGCATCCAACATTACTTCAAGCTAATACTTTTGGCAATATACAAGCTTAGTAGTCTTGGCTTGAATCTGATTGGTAATCCAGAATCGATGTACCATCACAGGGCAACACAGAGGCACATAAGACAATTAACCAAGCACAAACTCATACCTAAGGGCAATTTTAGAGACGCCAACTAACAGTCGTGTTTTTGGACTTTAGGAGAAAGCCGGAGAACCAAGAGGAAACCTGCCCATGCATAAGGAGAACATGCAAATTCCATGCAGAGACTCGAGGAAGGGATTCAAACGAAGCACCTCCTTTCTGTAAATTACCAGAGCTACCAACGGCTCCACCATGCAGTCCAATGAAAATAATTTTTAATCTAGATATGGCTGGGATAGAAATAATTTTGGGCTTTACTTTATGCAGATGCGATGATCTGGTGACTGAAACCCAATTTGGAATAATAACTGACATATTATGTACAGACATAGTTATTAAATTAGATTATGTAATAAAAGGAATTCAAACCAAGCATCTTCTCTAAATAAAAAAAATGTTTTGTTTGTTTTATCATTTAAGTTAAATGGTTTTCATGTACAACAAGGGGTGGGCATTTGCCATATTGTTTATCATTTCAATTAAAGATTTCTTACCATGATATGAAGTTTGATTTATTTTTGTTCCCATTACTGTTGTTAAATAAAAAAGAAAACTGACAGTATTATTGGAAATGTTATTTTTTTTGTTATTTTTTGCCACAATTCATTTCACAAGAGCATCAATAAATAACAGTAAATTTAAAAATATAATTATATGCAGTTACTCTCATTTCTGTAAGCAAGTAGCGTCCTGAACACGCCGGTTTCAAATGGGAATGTTTTGCAACAACAGTATTTGTGTTTAACTCGCCACGAATGCACTTAACTAAAAAAAAAAAGAATAGTTTTTTATAATTTGTATCATTATTACAATAGTACCACAAAATATCACAATGACATTTTAAGTTCCTATTTACAACACTAAGAAAATGACAAAAAAAAAAATATATATATATATATATCTTTAACAGCACCATATATATCTTTAACAGCACCAATTTAATGAAATTATTCTTATAAACAAGAATCATCTTTTTTCATCTGTTAATTTGTCTAAATTCTCCTGCTTACCTGTGGGCCCATTGGGTATCCTGGGTGAGACTGGCCCAGATGACTCTGCTCAGACGGACTGCTGCTGGCGTCAGACTGAACTGATCCGTCACGAACTCCTGAAAGGGAGACGGAGAGAGAGCAGCACAGAAAAGGCACAAATTAGAGCGTACATAGAAATTCAACCTGTGATCAACACAGACTTTGTAAGCAGATAAACACATAGCAAACTGTGATATTACAGCGCTGAGTAGAGCGGGCAGCGGGGAAGGGGGTGAGGAGGGGAGGAATTTGTATTTAAGTGCTTTATCAATAACCACTGTAGCACTGAATAAATTACCAACCAGCAGAGAGACTCATTGATGGTGGATGATGCATACTGGCGGGTCCCCGATGGCCTAGATTACCGCAGAGAGATAGAGCTCCACCACAAACGCTGGGGCCATATTATTCAGCCATTTACATCACTGAGTATCACTCATCTAAACCCGCTGCCCCCACCTCTCCCCCTCTGCTCTGAGCCTGCAGCTATGAGACACAATTAGACCTGTTTGCTATGAGGGCAGAGTGGAGCTGAGCAGACAGGGACATGATAATAAGCTTGCTGATGGCTGCAGGGAAAATAAAGGCCACAGATGATTGGTTATCATAGCAATCTCTATCTCACATAATCTCTCAGCAGTGCATCCAGCGTGGGCTGCTCTAAAAGGTCTGAGAGGCTGATTTGACCCTTAAACTTCTACCTACATGATATCAGCGTCACATGATACCTCGCTGTAGACACACAGGCTTTAGGAGGGGTGTTTCCATCACAATGTAAAGGAATTTGGTGGTTGATGACTGATTTGTGCTAGATGAGGGATTTCAAGTTAAATACATTGAAACTTTGAGAATAAGACCTGTTAAACGTATTAAACATTAAGAATCTCCCACTGCTTTTAATGAAATCATTACTTAATTCTGATTATGCAAATTGAGAATAAAATATGTCTTGTTCAGGCAAAATAAAATAATGTGACATTGTTGCAAGGTTTTGCACAACTACAACAAAGAGAGATGGAGCAACGACGTCATAATTTCAAAAAGACGCGGCTCGCATGTGCACAACTGAAGTATGAAACTGCCGTTTTGAAAATTTTCCACTCAAAAATGATCATTTATAGTCTCCCAAAACACCGGATCCACATAGCCTACATGACACCTAATTTCATCTTCATGTGGACGGGATTCAACCCAGTAAAACAAACACTGACATCGTCCGAAAAAACGAAAAAACTCAAAACTTTAGCAAAAGGCTCAGAGTTAGCAATGTTTGAGTTAGGAGAAAATGTTCCAGTATGTTTTTTCCAGCCCAGAGTTGAGTGGAAGTACAAGTACAAGAATACATGTAATGACCACTTAAAAGTTACATGTAGAAAAATGGAGAAGTAAGCAAATAAGAGCCAGTCACGCCTGCAAACGTTTGAGCATTTAATCAGAAGAAGCGAGGAGAAAGTTTTGTCTGCCATTTCAGATATTTCTTAGTAGTGCAAATGGAAGGCCACAGGGACATGACACCAAAACACAGAAACACTGACATATCATTTACTTCAATTAAGATTTCTGAGATTTCTGAGAAAAAAAAAAAAAGATCATTTTTTTTATATAAAAATGATCATTATGGAAGTGGATGGTTGCACAAGGGTTTATTATTTCCAAGTTTCTTTGTGAGAAATATTTTGGTGTCGAGTTCAACTCTAAAGCATTTCTATATAGACAATTTTCTTTTGTAAAACATGAAAAACAAAAATTCTTTGTTTTGCACATAATGTTTGACAGGAAAATGCTTATAAAATCTTTCAATTTTCTGCTGAACCAGAGCACTCTTATAATTTGTCACCAAAATCACTTCTGGGAAAAAAAAAAAAATTACTTGGGCCATTATTTTAGGAAGATGACATTTTGTGAAACCTGGATAACATTGAAGGTGCGCCTATTTGGGTATTGATTTGTTGAATTTTTTTCATTCACTCTATAATTACACATTTTTAGTTTAACAAATTTGGTTAGAATGAAAACAGTGGAATTCAGAAAAATAACTGCAAAAGTGGAATTTTGGAAAACCTAAAACTTCATGAAAATAATACAACACATTTCCTAGATCCGTACCTATATATTCAGTTTTAAATGTATTTTCTTTATAAACAATAACCACGATATTTTATCAAAAACTGAATGCCTCCCACCCCTCATTTTTGGGGGATGTTTGAAAACATGTTATATAGTGGTTAATGAAGAACATAAGGTAAAGTAAAACTTTTGGGTTGTGCTGTATAAAAAAAAAATTCTTTCACTCTTTGGATTGTAATTTGCAATGCTTGAATTCCTATTATTTACAACTATAAAGCATATTCACAGGAAGAATTACAACAGTCTTAATCCAAAAGCAAAAAGATGATCATTGTGCAAAACTTTGATGTGTGTCGGTACACCAGAAGACTACTGCCCACAATTAAACATATTTACAGAAAAAAGTCACCCAAACATGTATAAATGCATTTAATATCCACAAAACTGTAAGCCACACAAAGATGGCAGTGAATGTTAAAAAATCTTATTACGTTTCAACTGTAGGATCAAGTAAAAGGAAAATCACAAAAGAAGAGTAAACTGATGTTCGTTGGGTCTTTTCTTTCTTTTTTCTTCTTTAAAGGCCGTCCAGTGGTTTCAAGCTCCTCACAAAAAACTTTATTTTCAAGAATCCTGCCGACAAGATCTTATTGCATGTCAAATGTATTTACATGGTACATCTTAAGCCCCCCTTCCGCCAACTAAAATCATTTCATCTTTGCATAAAATCCAAATAATTGGTGAATGATGTGACCTACCAAATGAACCTTACGCATTTGATGGCTGATGTGAAAGCCCAAGGGGGAAGCCTGGTTTTTCTAGCTGGTTTCTACCTCTGGCTTGATGGCCCTGCTTCTCGATAAAGGTCCGCATCCTCCCGCTTATCAGCCTCGCAACGCTGCTGCTGTTTTGACAAGCCAGTCTCTTTTCACCAATTATTTCACCCATTACAGATAACTTTGTGCCTGCATGGCTCCACCCTGCGCACTCAGTATCTGGAATTAGGATCAATGTGAACATATCAGACTTTAAACAAGTGAAAGATAGAAAATATTTTTTTTGAAAATGTTTTTTTGTTGTTGCACTTAAATGTTTCAGATTGTCGAATGAGTATAAATATCAGACAAAGATAACCTAAGTAAATACAAAATTCAATTTTCATTTATTTATTCAGACCAACCTCGGTCGATACGAAAATATATTTGCCCTTGTAGTTATTAAAAAAAATAACTGCAATTAACCATGTTTATTGGTTTAATTTAACTATAGATTTATAAAATATGATGATCTTGAGACAAAAACAAATGGATGAGAAACAAAGTGATTGGCATCCATCAGTGTGGAATGGGTCTCAAAGCCTTTGTGACTCTACCAAATCACATTGAAAACCATTATCCACAAATGGACGAAACCTGAAGGGTGCTGACCTTTCCTTGGAGTCGTCGGTCTAAATTACTCCAAGAAGCGCATCGACAACTCATCCTGGAGGTCACAAAAGAACACAGAGCAACATCTAAAGCACCACACACCATTGAGGTCAGTATCTATGATTCAAAAATGTTGTCTGGTTCACACAGCAAGACAATTATGATGATTTTTGACCCGATTTTCCCCATCCGACGTTCGGATGATCAGGATGGCTCCAAAGATAATCTTGATTTTCATGCTTCTAATAAACATGTTGGATTATGGGGTATTCCCAAGGACAAATGAGCACAAAAATTAGCATGCAGGCTGTTTAATGTGATGAGATGATGAAAAAATCTGAAATACAAAAGACAAAACAACTGACATGTTGCACCAGAAAGTCCGGCGGACATCGGAGGCGACTTCGTATTGTTTTTTCTGTTAAAACTAGTTCACAAACTGTCCTTGTTTATTCAAGTTGTCTTTGCCAGTATTAAAATTTGTTCTGTCACATGTAGATGTCACATTTAGATGTGACAGAAAAAGCAAAAACAAGACAAGTGTGTAATGGGACAAATACCATTTCACAGAAATGTTGCTGTACTTGGAAAAAAGAAAATAAATTAATTTAGACCAAAACCGAAAAGCTAAAATGCAATGCTATGAGAGAGGATTTTATTACGTTTTCTAAGAAATTTACAATTTACAATTTTTTGTACTGTAAATCAGCTTTCAGATCATATTAAGAATGCTTAGATATGCAGCCGCCACACTGTGATAAAAACAGAAAACCAAGCAGCCCTACTGAGTGACTTTAAAGGCGGTGAGTTATCAGATTACCATCAGAGCAAAATCAATTAGCCAAATGAGGGAATTCAGCTTATGATAAAAGAACATGACAAAATAAAATGATCAATAAGCTCCAAACAGTAAGGCTGATGACTTTCGTTAAGATATTGCTCATTAATAATGTATTTTATCTGATAAGCAGAGTGGGAGACCTACCCAATAACGATTGCTTGATGCCTTTCATCACATCATCTCACAATAACTTAGAAGGCTTCATCTCTTCCCAAATATCTGTAACGTTAACATGTTTATCACAGGAGACAAAAATCGATAATAAATAAATACTCATGCACAGATTCCCTCATAGGATTTGTGTAATTTCTTTAATAGCTGACTGCAGAAACACCCAGGGAGTCAGTCTTCAATTCCTCTTTTATCACTAGAATCTTTGTGCATGTTAAGCTTTTCATTTCTTAAAAAATAACCGCGTGAGTGATTCTTTAATGTATTTCTAGATGGAGATTAATGTTGCACTCAAAAGGGGCTGAAAAGCATATTTCTTGATCAAACCTTTGCTTAAAAGAAATTCCTTTGAATCTGTGATTGTACTCAGGTCACACTGTGGATAAAATGGAATGAATGGACATATTGATGTGAGGGGAGATGAAAGAAGAGGCCAAACGATAGTAAAAACAGGGGAAACACATTCAAGCAGAACATTCAATGTGTTATTTTTTTTAACTTCCTGCGCAGGTTCTGTTTAAACACCCCAAGTGCTCCTAAATAGAAGGTTTCCATTGAAGATTTAAAGACCATTTAGCCTACAAACGTACGTCCTGGCCTTGACTAGTCGAAAACGGTCGTTCTCTTGCTGTCAATCTAAACTCCCGCTGACAGCGACATGACATTTCCATCGAAAATACTCCTTTATGTAAGAAAACTAATTATATTTATTCCAGAGCACGGGGTCCAATTTAATGTGACTTATGTCACTGAAATATTGCCAATATCCACCACCAAATAAATTCGCTTGCATTGATCACCAAAGTGGCCACTGGAGAGTGACTTTCAATGCAGCGCAGGGCAGAAGGCCTCTGCGATCTGTGTGTGTGTGTGTGTGTGTGTGTGTGTATGAAAAGGGGGGTGCAAAGAGCTATATTTATTTGACTTCATTCGGCCTGTCTTAATGCAGGGTGCCCCAAGGACTGCAGCACAAAACAATTAGCCTGGATTTCATAAAGCAATCAGCATGCCACCTCGTCTAATGCAGCAGCTTCGTTCATTGACAGTCTGTATGAAATGGTGTTATTGAAAGCTTTGTGTTCGCGTTAGCTTTCGCCTCAGTGCATTTATGAATCAATTTTTGCCCATAAAAGAAGCTTTAACACTTAAGCTATTTTAGGAAATGCATTATGTAAGTTGTCAAATGTACGAGAGAGAGCCCTGGTAACGATTCGAGCTATTCACACTGAACAGCCGGCCCCCATTTTTATAATGGGCCTTTTGAAAATGTCTGGCTGAGTGCATGAGTCTGCTATTAAGATGCTGTCGGTCATTTTTCCCCCCCCCTCTCTCTCTTCTGTCTCTCTCTTTTGAAATGTAATCCATAAAACTAATGCTAAAATTTCAAAAGGATTAAAGAATCAAATTTAATTACATTACTAATTGTTTGCTGAGTGAAATAATTACAGGTTAACACAAAGCAAAAACGGGCCACATGAAATTATGATTTCAACATTAAAAGTGCAAAGTGCTTTTGATTTAGAGATATTTCAGATAAACACAACCATTAATAGAGAACAGCACAAAAAAACGAGAGAAAATATCTAGTGAGCAGCAGTTTCTGAACACGACGCATGTTACATCCTGAAGCAGATGGGCTACAGCAGCAGAAGACCAAACCAGGTGCCACTCGCACCTGTTAAGTACAAGAGACTGAGGCTACAATTTTTATAAGCTCACCAAAATTAGACAAATCAACATTGAAAAAAATGAACGCATGAATAGGTCATGGTGGCGATGGTGGTATGGTTTGGGGGATATTTTCTTAATACATTTTAGACCCAATAATCCCAATGCTTGTCATTTAAACACATTCCTGACCACATCCATCCCTTTATGACCACAGTGCACCCATTTTCTAATAGCACTATGCTACAAAGCTCAGATCAAGTCAAACCGGTTACTTCGAACAACACAATGAAATCACTGTATTCTGATGGCTTCCACAGTCGGGTCACCTTTGAGATGTAGTAAAAGGAAGATTCTCTTCGAGGTTGTGAAGCTAACAGATCTGCAGCGTCTGTGTGATCATATCATGTCAACATGGTCCAAAATCTCTCATGGATTGCTTCTGACACCTTGTTGAATTTCTGCCAAAAAAAATTAAGGCAGATAAGAAAGCAAAATAAAGTCCAACCCACTAGCAAGATGTAGCTAATAAAGTGAATGATGAGTGTGTGTGTGTGTGTGTGCGTGTGTGTGTGTGTGTGTGTGTGTTTCTTTTTATATATTATATTAAAGTGGAATCTTTGACTACAAATTTAATTCTAGAAAATCTTGAAGAAAAAAAATACCTTTTTTCAAAATCTGTTTCATTTTTAGGAAAGTCAAAACTTTCATGACAATTTAATTTAAGACGTCATGGTGTTCTCTATCCTAAAGCATTCTGCAGTAGGTCAAAAACCCAACACTTGCTTGAATCTGCCCTTCAAAGTCCTAAAAGTTTCCTAACGTTTTTTTTTTTTTTCTTTTTTAAGGCTTTATCGGCTCTAGCAGCTTTTATTTGAGAGTGTCTAGACAGTAAAGTGAGTAATGAGAGAGGGGGAAGACATGTGGCAAAGGCCATCAGGCCGGGACTTGAACCAGTGATGGCCGCAACGAGGACTAAGGCCTGCATATGTGGGTTGTGCTTCACCCCTGCGCCACCACAGCACTCCCAAAGTCTGATAAAGTTTTGGAGTAATAATGCATGAAACAGCAATGTTTGGGTGGCTCTGCACTCAAACTTTGTAAGCTTTTGAATATTGTGCACATCTCTTTGATAACTCTGGAGGTGAGCACCTTTGTCATCACTTGTTTTGCATCCCAGCCGCAGGAGAAGCAGGAGGAACCACACAGGAGGAACACCTGGAGCAGCGGCACAACGAATAACGACATCCTGAACATTCAATCTCATCACTTGTATTTGAAGAAAATTGTAATCATATTAAGAGGTTCAACTGCACATTTAAAATTAATATATCTTAACTTATCTTTTATATGAATATATTTTAGATTAAATTATATTTTAAGACTTCTTATTTGTATACATCAAAACTTTTTGAGCAAAATTGGAACCTCGCAAGATATCGAATACCAATCATGACTATAATATATATCTACGCAAAAACCCAAACTTACAGAGATTGAATTTAAAAAATGGCAGGGTATTATATTTCAAAGGCCATCTGTGCACAATCTTTATATAAAAGTGGTTTTCCAATGCTGATCCCCGCACTTGATACAGATTTAACTGACCGAGATGTTAAAGCGCACATCAAGCATAGGCATCACAATAATTAGGTGTGAAGGGGACCTGTCCCCCTTATTTAACAAATTATTGTCCCCCTGCACCCACAGTTAGGCTAAAATATAGCTTTCCCAAACATTCCTTCTACTGTTTCACACAAAAACCCAGTCAACGTGACTCATACTGCTATGTCAACCAGGTTTTCCTGTCTTTGCTGGTAAAATAAAATATTCCAAAAACTACAGTTAAAATGAGATTATGTTGAAAAAAAATGTGGTCAAAATGTAGCATAACTGCAGTCAAAATCATCATTGCAGTATTCACCATTGGATCTTTTCACTATTGATCCTTTGCAGATGATGTCATGCTCTTCAGAAAGTGTTAACTCCTAAAAAGCGTGTCAAACAGTTGATATTTAGTTGATTTCACAGTAACAATTGTCAAAAATGGCTGTGCGGTAGCCTGCACAAACAAAACTGGCCATTTTATTTCATATTTTTTGATGAGGAAAAGAGACAACGATAAATAGCTGCAGAAATCGTAAGGACTGGCAGAACTCGATGCATTTGAGGGCTGGCACCAAACATTTTTAACAAGGTAAGAAGGCCAACGATCATGTACTTCATTTGTAAGGATGAGTAGTAAGATGCTTTATACTATTGCATTTTGGAGATGGTGCATGTTTAATCATTCGCAAGCATGGAGGAAAAAGCCCCATCATCATGTAACCTACCATGTACAAATAAAACTGGTAAGCATATCTTTTACGATTTTAAGTTGCATCCAATGAAAGAGTAAATCCAGGCAAAGTCAATTTGATCAAGTCAACAAACACGTCAGGAAGGAGAAAATATGGGCCGATTTCTAAGATAGATATTTCCAACTGTTGTCTGTGAACACCAACCAGGTGTTGGACAAATTTGACTTGATCAGGTAGAAGCCATTGGCACAAACAATCACAATCACTGTTAAATATTCCCGTTCCTCACTTCAGACATCTGTCATCATTCTAAAGCATGCTTAGTGACATAGTTGCAAAGCATCAATATTTTGCTGTAACATTAAATAAAAGATGACAACTTAAATCCCCACACTGAGGCTTCAAAAGTGTAAAATTGTGAATTGGGATCAGCTCTGGATCGCGGTCTGCGGTTTTGGGAACTCTGGTTCTGACCGTTTATGTTTGACAGGTATCTGTGAGCTGCTGAAGCGCAAAGGATGCCCTCCGATGGAGTACAACCGCACCACACACAAAGTTTAATTCCATCAATATGCCACAACCTACTGTCCCAGAATGTTGAAAAATTGATTTTGCTAATACCACTTGGAAAAAAAATGATTTGGCATTACAGAGAGCTGAGAGAGACGAGCCATTTCACTGCCATTCATGTCTCCCAGGCAAACCACAACCTACTGTTACACACAAGCAGAAGAAAGTATGAAGTGCAAGCTTTAAAGTGATTTACTTAACTCCTTGTAGAATGCAAGAGAGCCCAAATCACCTGTGATTTAGCTCAGTTTCATTACCCCCACCAAAGCCCTTAACAATAACACAGAGCATAATCTGCTGCCAATAACTCCAGGTGCTCTTAGTCAGATGGCTCCCTGTGGACCAAAGTAATACTCTGTTTAGAGGCTGAGGTGGAGAGGCTGCTTGGGATAGGTCAATAGTGATTCTGGGGATAGAAAATCACCAGAGACTGACTTTTGAGTGTCTGCCTGTAACACTATTACCTACATTAGCGCTACTGCTGGTGCTAGGAGAGCTGTCATTTCCTTAATTAAGAGTGCAACGCAGGGCCAAGAGGGAGAGGAGGCCACAGCGCTCTCCCACCGGCCTTCGACATTAAAACCTGATTCCTCACCGCGCAAGGGCGTAGATGTTACAGGGGGAGGAAAAATCTATCTCATTCATTATTCTGGCTCAAAGTGGAATTACAGAGTTAGGGAATTACACAGGAGGTGGTGCCATGGAGTACGCTGAACAAAAAGGATTTTATACTTCAGCAGTTCTGTGACTATTTCTGAGGTGATCATTAAGCCTCAAGCAGTGGAGGACAGACTCAGGAGGACAGAAGGGGAAGAGGAAGGACAGGAGAGGGGAAAAAAGGATGATACGAATTATATGCATATCTGATGGTTAAAGATGTTGAATGCAAAGCAAAAGAAAACAGTGTCCTGCAAGTTTCTGATGAATCGGTAGGAAATCTACATGCAAGCACTCCAGCTCTACCTCATAGACACGGGTCAACACCTAAAGGCTCTCGGACAGGAGGGTACTCTGCTTCAGCTCTTACCTGTCTCTCCCTTCATGTTGGAGTGGAGCTGGAAGCAGCACAAGCACAAGAGGGACCAGAGGGAGGCAAGTAGGTGGGAAGAGGCAATGCCAAATTCAAAGGTCAAGAAGGAGGGATGGCATGATGGAGAGGGGGAGATAGAGGAGGAGAAGGGGAAAAGAGGGCTTAGGTATTCCTCCTCACAGGGGACTTCGGACACTTTGCCCATGAGCACATCTACCACAGAGCGTCCGCCTCGTTCCCAAAGCAATGTCAACCTGATTAGCTCAGGGATGAAAGAGGTAAATAATAATCCAAATTATCCCTCATCCTTTTACAGCCATCAGAGAAGGTGGGGCGCCGTGATGAAGACTAGCTTTAGAGAGCTGTAAGCCTTTTAGGAGATGCCTGCTTCACTGTCACTCCTTCCTCTAAATTACTTAAATGATATTTGCTGTAAATAGGATTCTGCTGCCGACCACCAAGTGATGAAAAAAGGTCTCCGTCTCGCTCTGTGTCATTCAGCTCTTCCTCGTCTGCAGTGCTGCAGCTCATATGACTACAGCTGAGACTATTTCTCAAACCTAAAGTGCACGACAGTTGAAGTTTTTAACTTTTCTCTCAAGAAGTTTTACATAAATTATTTTTAATCATCTGTTAAGTTCTTTACCATCTAAAAATGCTGAGATTTTAACAAGCTGTTATTTAACATTTTTCCTATAGTAGGAAATGTAATAGTTTCCTCTTATATGTTAGTTTGTATAGTATTTATATTTAACATTTTAATATTTTATATTATATAACATTTTATTTTTATTATAATCAAATTTGAATTCAGACATTTATACTGAATATAGTTTAAATACTTTATCAGTAATCCTGTTCCCCATAAACATATTTTGTTATAGTTTGTATTATATTGTGGACTTATATTATTTTTTATTACATATATTTATATGTTTATATCATATATATAATTTCATAACATATATGACTTATTTGTTATCAATTTTTTTTTGCTTTGTTTATAATTTATATGTTGATATATAAAACGTTGGCATTTAGATTTTGCTTGTTTATAATATATTTATTTTTATGTTAGTTATTATATAGTTTTTATATTTAAAATTTGAATATTTTACATTAATATACTCAATTTATATAACACTTCATTTTTTTATCATCAAATTTTAATTCACACATTTATACTGAATATAGTTTAAATTTATATTTTATTTCTTCATAGTTTATGTATTTTGATATTTTTATTTTATATAATGTAATAAAATACATTATATTTAGATATTCCTTTTGTAATATTTACATTTTTAAAAAACATACAGAAAAACATTTAAACATCAATAGGTGCAAAATCACAAACCAAAGGAATGATTGTTTTAAAAGGCCAATTATTTTTGCTTTGCATTGGAATAATATACTTGACCAGCTGGATGTAGTTTCCCTGTGCTTGATCCCACATCTGATTATACTGAGCAATATGCTGAAGCTTACAGAGAGTGACAGTAAAAAAAAAAAAAAAAGGGTGAAGACTGGAAAACTGCGATCATTATTATCTTAGTGTTTCACAACATTACAATTACTTTGCTTTCAAAGCATTGTGCACCTCTGAGAAAATAAAAAGTACAATATTATTCTTGTAATACAAATTTAAATGTATATTGGTTTAAAAAGAAAAAAAAAAAAAACGCTTGCTGAGTTGTGTCTGGTCAACTGCAGGACATTTAGCAGTAGCCGGTGGGGCGTGAGGCCAGCAGCGCAACGTTTGTGGTCGTGTGTGGGTAGGTGGGGGGCCAGACACCCACATGTCATGCTCAACACATCAGCCTGAACCTCCAGGCTATCCAGCGACCAATGTCCCACTTTGCCTCTCCTCTCCCTCCCCATTCTCAGTTGTTCCTTCTAACATTGAGATCCAACAATGGCCAACAATGGATCACTCTAGTACCAAATGATTAATAAAAACTTTGATTTATGAAAAGCATTGTAATAGCTCTGACTGTATGCTCATGTGTTGGTAACGGTGGAGGCTAAAGCACACCAACCTCTTCCACCAATCCCGTCACATTATTCTAGAGGAGCACGCTAATAATGGAAGGTGGAACGGCAGGAAATAGTGTTGCTTTGAAGCCTATAACTCTATTCAAGAGAAAAGAAGCATTGCAGCGTTATTCCACATCCTGAGATATAAAGGGAAAAAACATAATAACTTCTCGATAGCCTGGATCTTCACTGCCCTATACAACACCACCCCTCCCCACTTTCTCCTGCCCACACCCCCGCCTCATCCTCCAATACACCCACCTCTCCTGCCTCAATCTTTGGTTTCAAAGGAAGCGAATCAGCCAGAAGGACAGAAGGTTATGCATTAGTACTGGTCATTGCTCAAAGAGGGAACGTTATAAATAATAAAGGCTTGTGAAGGACACGAGGGCTGTGGGATGCATCTCCTGGTTCACGCCACACAAGTCAAAGACAAGACTGTAATTTCTATTCTGAAAATGTGACCCTTGCAGCTTCAATTACATCTCAACAACACCAACCGTGTCCATGCCAGTCGACGGGATCCCTCTTTGTTAGCTCTACATGAAAGGCATGGTGATATTGCTTATGGTGCATGTGCTACACATACATTTACTTTATTTATTTTTTTCAAAATGATTCTTCAACTTAAAGAAAGTACATAGCTAAAGTAAATGCGTAGGGAAATTCAATCTACTTTCTCCCCAGCTGTCTATAGAACCTGTAATGTTCTTCTTTCTATTCAAGACGTACAAAAAAAAAAAGTAATCACACAAGCAATGGGTTGAACTATCTTGTCAATTATTTTGAAGTTTTGTGTGCTTTCTCAAAGTCATTTCTGCATAAGCAAGCATCCGTGCAGCCAGATGACCTTTGCTGTTGTTTGTTATGAAAACAAGAAGTCCACTTTGTACTCATCCTCTCTCCCTGTCCTCCATACCACGCAGTGATTGTGTTGGTGTAGCCATGGGCACTGCGGGTACATTAGCAAATGTAATACACCTGCTTTATAGGCACGCATTAGGCTTGTTTTCAAGTGTGTGCAGGCAGCTGAAATCCCCATAATGAGATCCACCTCCTGGGGAGAGACTTGTTCCCCCCTCTCGCTCTACTTTATCCGCTCTTATTTACTCGGCGTGGCCCATTCAGCGCTGGGTTTGCGCCTCTTTATTACTTAACCTCACCACACAACATTACAGGGCTCTTTGCATTAGCAAGCAGCCTTTCCCACCATGCATCCTGCTCACTAAGCTGATTACACAAAAATAATAAGAACCCATGCCTCCAGCGGCGCACGTTTGTGTGTCTTTATGTCTGACGTGTAGATGAAAGAGATTTTTTACACGAAAGATGGTCTTTTATGTAAGACATGTGCTGTGCATGGGCTAGTATGAGCTTGTCATGGTATGACAACCTTGAATAAAAATTCTAACGTTTAACATTGAACTAATTATGAGCTAACACAGTGGGGCAAGTATTGTATTGGCATTGTTGCCTTGCAGCAAAAAGACTGCATATGAATCCTGGCCCGGGGTCTTTCTGCATGTCCCATACATGACTGGGTTCTCTCCAGGTACCGCAGCGTCCTCACACACTCAAAATATGTATGATTGGTCTAGACAGCCAATCTATCTAGCTAGGTAGATTTGATTTTCAACCAGAGATGGTCAAGAACTGTCCTGGTGTTTTAAAAATACTTTAATTTACCATCAAATCATACACCATAAATCTGATGCCAACTTCAGCTATAAATTCTCTGTTAGTGTTTGTATAAATTGCATTCACCACAAATGCACCCTATGACGTGAAAAAGCAATATAATTTTGCATATATAATTTAACTTTGGTACCTGTACTTTTATAATCTTGTATAGAGCCACGTCACTAATCTCAAAAAAGCCACTGGACGTATGCAAAAAGATAAAAAAACACACACAATTTTAGTTTGAAACAGTAAGTTTTTAAAACTTTGGCGTGCTTTCACACCAGCTACTTAGTACACACGAGGCTACACAGTTACCCTATTAAAAAGCAAGAAATGTTTCAAAATTAACTTCTCTTTCACACCAAAAGCAGACATACATCTTCCCACTAAAGGCAGCACCATCGTTTCACACACACATTGTTTTTCAATCAATCATTTAATATTTGTCTGTACAAATATGAAATGTGTTTGTTCCAACTGAAACTGATTGTGTCTCTATTTATTTGCCACAATATAGAAATATTTTCAGAGCCTTCTTTCAACCAGCTGACCAACAGTGTGCAGCAGCAAGCTGGGAAGGGACAGGCTGTGTTAATCTCTAAGCTTTAGCCACTCCGGCACTTTATATAGCTTCTTATTTAAAGTTTTATATTTGCAAATTCAAAGCCATGCTACAGAAGTGACTTGATGCGCCTTCATAGTTTTCTAATTTTCGTTTATTTTTGTTTTCTATGTTGTTGTTATTGGTTTTTACTTATACTCTATTGCTGAAATTATGTTGTGGAGCACTTTGTGATTTTTTAATGATGTGAAACGTAAAGTTTTCTTACACTGGGAACCCAACCTGCATAGCACCAAGCGCAAATGTTTTAAACTTACAGTTTTTTTGTTCTTTTTACAGAGGCAAATTTAGTACTAGAAGTATCACAAAAATATCACACCCACGTTGTTTTGTTTATCAAAGGTCATGCACTTCAAAAACAACCAACCAAAACAAATAAAAATAATTTTTACTAAAGTTTTGATCTTCCAAATAAAAGTAATGCTGACAGCACGAAATGAAAAACATTTGATTAAATTTCTGAAGTCATTTTTAAAATGAGTGTGAAACAGGAACACGCACTACTACACATGTTTAAAGGATTCAGTTGTGTGTTAAATAACCCAACTGAAACACATTTCACCGCTCCAGTGCACAATCTGTACATAAAGTCTAATTACGCTGAAAAAAAGTGAAATAAATAAGATAAAACTGCATTAGGGTAGCTGTACCTTCCATGGTGGACATTTTTTTTTTTTAGCTGAATGACCTCCAATACTAGAAATCAATGAAGATTCATTTTGGGAAGGGGGATGGTGGGTGGTGGGGGGGGTCTCTAGGTGACCTTTGTGAAAATGTACCATCATTTTTGGCAGAATCCGTATAAGTGCAGACCATTTCATGCAGACAGTAAGTGTATGAAATGAGTGCTCCTGTCTTTCCAGCCTGGCTCTCTTTGACAGCATGATGATAGAAGCGTCACATCCTTGGGAGAGTAAATGCAAACTGACAAGAGATGAGTCTTTGGTTGCTGAATATAATACAGAATTGTGCTCTGAGTGTCTTATTATCTTGTCTGTTGATGTTTGATGGGGGGAGATTTGCTTGAGAAGAGAAGACAGAAACTGTAGGCATCCAACACCATCTTGTCCTTTCATAAAAAAAAAAAAAGAAAAAAAATTGCTTGCCCCACTAACCACAGCTTTCCCACCTAATGTCCACTTCTACTTGGAATAAATACAAGGCAGCAGGATGTTTGTTGTGCCTCGTAGCCCCTGTTACCTGAAGTGGAAGACTATTTGCACAGGCAAGCTTTTAGGAGGAGAATGACCCTTTCACCACGGCAGTGAGCATGTGAAGGCTGTGGAAGGTTGACAATATACTGGAGACAAACGTGAGTGCTGCGATTGTTTACTACCAGCTGACTTCTGCTTTTCATACTGCCACAAACCCTTACTGTATGAACAGCGTTAAGACACTAATGTGAAAGGTGTACATTAACTCTGTGAGACACAAATGTTACGGTAGGTTCGAAGAGGAAAATACATGCAGGGTCATTTTAATCAGACTTTGGGTAAAACTTCAAAAAAAGTCTGAAAACTTTAGCATTCACACACAGATTTAATGATAATGTCAAGGAAACCCAGTGAACCTTCTTCTGCAAATCTTTCACAGAATTACACAGTCAATGTATACAGTAAAACCCTAACTTATTCATATCCCTGGCAGATTTCAATTATAAATGTTTCCATTCACCCGAAGCTTATTTCTGGTAGTAAATTGGAGAGGCATCTCTTAAAACACAATAAAATAAATAAAAAACCCAGATCAATCTTGTTTTTTACTTACATGGTAAAGTTGCTGAAATAAATGAGCTTTTTGGTAATATTATAATTTAATGAATTGGTGTGTATAAATTTTAAAATATCAGCTTGCTAACTATTTAGAAAATTCTATTTATTTTTGACAAATTAAAAACCGCTTGGGTAAATAAAATCTTCAGCAATAAGCCCTGGTTTAGGCTTTAACAGGAATAAAGAATGCTAATAAAGTGACAATCTGCTAAATGTGTATCTCATAGGAAGATTTTAAAGCTGCAACCCATAATAGGAAGCAGCTGCATAATCATCAATTAGGTGAATGCAACATAATTGCCAGTTGAAGACTCACTAATTTAAGTAGTTTGGTGAAAACTTTTTCACTTTTATATAGATTTTTAAGCTTGGATGTAGAAATTGTTTTCTGTTCATTCCAAAGTCACCTAAACTCAGGAAGCATAGCATTTGATTTTTTTACTTTTATCCAGTGGTTTTGTCTTGATTTTTTTTCTGGTTGGAAGAAAAGCAGAAGGGGATTCGCTCATTTACGCCCCCTTCAGAGAGGTAACGGTACTGCCTGCCTCACCTCCTACTTTCTCATTGCTGTTTTACAGCAATAAATAAGATTTAAAATAAAGAATGGAAGCTTAACTTTTAAGTTTAATTATGTTAGATATAAATAAACAACTTCTAGCACAGATGGAAATTACATACAACTATTATAAATAAATATTTACTTTTTTTATTTAATGATTAAAGTTGAGGTATTGTGTGGTAGATGTGACCACCTTTAAAATCGGATATAAACTATTTGTGAACTTTGTTCTGAAGGTACACAACACAGTGAGCTGGTTAGAGCGTCTGTCAATCCTGAAACTGGATCACTCTATCAGAGCGCAAAATATATTTATGCGAACAATGTGGAGAGTCAGAAGATAGCGTCATCTCTTAATTCTTCACCCTACCCCAGAAAACTGCAAGAATGTAAATATTGTGGCTTCTTCTTAGCTCAAAACCACATGAAGAGAACCATAGAAACTCAGTAAAGTCTGGTTTAAATTTGCAGAATAATTTCTTCCATATTCGTGCCATTCATGGTTATTAAATAAGCAGTGCTGTGCAATCGTCTAAGCATCATTTCAAACATAGATGTTGACATATAGAACTCAACCAGAACCAATAATATTATCCAAAATATTCCACGCTTTATAAAATGTCTTTATAGATTTGAAGTTTAAAGTACATCTGAAGAATCATTCTGTTTTTAAACAAGTTTTTTCTTTAAACCTTTGTTTTGGAAAAGCCTCATAGCATCTAATATGCGACCCATCAAATAAAAAACATGCTTCAAAAATGTTCACACTGACAAACCAAACTAATTTTTAAAAAATCTTTTCACATGAGGGAAAACAAATTCTCTTGAAAAATTATCACATCAAGCATCTTCTAGTTTCGAAGCTTTTAAAAACAGAGTTTCTCTTTTTTAATGCCCCCTCTTTTCCTTCCGTGCATCCCCCCAGCACAGGGCACGATTTGCCCGTTAATTCTTCACAAGTCATCAGGAAAGCAGCTCCCAAACCACAGCAGCTGCTGGCACAGCCCAAGGCTCTGCCACTGGGCAGGGACAAGCGTCCCACAACGCTCACAGCGCGCAGAAACGGGAGTGGTTCAGATTAACAACGTGCAGACTGAGCAGCGTCCATCTCCGAGTGAACTGTTCAAGGAAAAGTTCTTAATTCCTTTTATCCCAACACCTCCAGGTGTTTCTGCATGAAATTTTACAAGTAGTTATGCAGAAATAAATACGAGTAGGGTAAATGAAAAGTTGAGCACCTAATGGCATCAATGTATATGAAAGGAGAAGCCAAAACAAGCTAAGTGAAAAACGCTAGAGGAGTCGGATAAAAGCTGATCGAACAGGCAGAAAGAAAAGACTTGATTCTTATTAAGCCAAATTGCAACGCGTTCGAGACAAATCCTGCAGCGTGCTGTCCTTGTTTAGAGGACTAGCCCGAGGTTATTCCTGAAATTTAACAGAGAGCTTAACTCTGAGTTGCAAGTCAGAGGAATATTTGGCTCTACTGCCTCCAAATTCTTTGTTTATTTTTCTGTCTCAAATGTTTGGCAACCTCAATCCAAAGAATCTCTGGCATACTTTCTGCCACTTCCCAGGCAACATAAAC